>NC_056440.1:45008106-45163106 GCF_018296145.1 Oncorhynchus tshawytscha | reverse complement strand
CTGGCTGCTGTGGGCTTGGGTTTACGGACAGCGGCTGTCAAACGAGCAGGGTTTTATTTATTTATCGTTGGGCTGGTTAAGAGATGGTGAAGGTCAGGCTATGTGTCTACTCCCCAGTTTTGTTGTGTGAGCCGGATCAATTTATGAAATATGTCTGTTAACAATACTGAAGATGTAATCTCTCACTCTCTCTCTCTTTCTCTCTGACTTTCTCTCTCTTCCTCTTTCTCTCTTTATCTTTCTCTCTCGCTCTCTCCCCCGTCTCTGTCTTTCTCGCTGCGGTCACCGTGAATACCTCTCCTCTTCTGGTTGTTGTTTATGCCTGGGATGAAGAGGTCACTGTCTTTCTGAGGAGGAAGGGGAGACTAGTCTAACTTATAGACTTTAGGTTTTGTCAATACGGTCGTTGTTTGGGTTCGTGCCATTTAAGCTGCCTTTTACTTGATGCTGATGGGTCTTCATCGATGATTCATGTGAGATAAGAGTTTCTCAAAGACCATCACACTAGAAAATATCCCTCTTGCGCTCCGCAGAATGCGATATACACTGAGTGTACAAATCATTATGAGACAAAATATTGAAGTGCCTTTGAACAGGGTATGGTAATAGGTGCCAGACGCACCAGTGTGTGTCAAGAACTGCAACGCTGCTGGGTTTTTCACACTCAACAGTTTCCCGTGTGTATCAAGAAGGGTCCACCACCCAAAGGACATCCAGCCAACTTGACACAATCTTGGGAAGCATTGGAGTCAACATGGGCCAGCATCCCTGTGGAACATTTTCGACACCTTGTAGAGCCTGTGCCTCACGAAACTGAGGCTGTTCTGAGGGCAGAACTCAATATTAGGAAGGTGTTCTTAATGTTTTTGTACACTCAGTGTAGCTATCAGACCAATTTTCCTAGCTCTTAGTATTTATTAATGATCTTTAAAAATCTGAGTTTACGTAATGCGTCTATGAATGGACAGGGCAGTGACATCACAAATAAACCTGGCATGAACAACAACAATACTAGCTAGCTAGTCTAAAAGTGAAAGAATCTCAGGCCCAGTTCCCTATGCAGTCTTAGCAGAAGGATGAATAGGGAAGACTGAGTATCACCCTCGTCTGCTCTCCTTCTCCACAGTGCCTGACAGGGATGGGCCGCTCTCAGCACAACCACGCGGTTGCCTCACTGTCAGTTTGTGTGTGTCAACTCTGCGCTGAGCCGTAGCATAATTCACCCCATACTGTATATTTATCCTCTCTCTTTCATTGTGTTTCCAAAGAGAGCACTTCCAGGGTAAGTCCTGTCTGTCTCTCTCGTTCAGATCGTCTGATTCTCCGGCCCCAGACAGGCCTGTGGCCTGGATGACAGCCGGAGCTCCGGGCCCCGTGGGCCCTCCTCGGTTAGGGCACCAGAATGGTATACAGTTCCCATTTATCCATCTCTCCCTTCCTCTCTCCTTCCTTCCACCCTCCCATCTGACAGTTCAGCTTTCGCATAACTTGGGTCAAACCCCAAAGCAGAGACGACGATCCGCCCTCCCAGATACCATAGAGGGTTTGACGGTCTCCCTCGTTCTTTCTTTTTATTCTGTTCAACCAAAAATGAAGAAGTAAAAGAGCATGTTGTTTGGAAAGTGTGGTCGAAACATCTGAATTTAATAACGTGGGTCAGATTGTGTGTCTCCCTTCAAATGAACTGAAGGTAGTCTGGGAGGGGTGTAAGGGGTGAGGAACGTAAACAGTTTGGGAAGAGCGAGCAGACCGGCAGGGGGAAGTGCAGGACGGCTGGTTTGTTTTGGCTGCGTCGAGAGGGCAATTTATAGACATAACTATAAACACTACACTGGAACAACTAATCCCCAAAATGCAAGATTAAGAAATTAGGGATTGGGTTCCAAAATGACCCCTGATCACAGGGTTCCTAGGGAGTTGATTGACAGGACACATGACAGGGATACATTGCAGTTGGTGGAGGAAGAGATCAGAGTGGAAAATAACAACAGGGACACGCAAGACATTTGCATTTTGTAAATAGAGGCTTTGGGGATTTCAGGGTGGAAAATGACGATGCGATTTTCACAACTTGCAGATCAAAATGCTCCTTTGCAATACAAAACAACAATCTAAGTGCCGCCTATCAGATCTTTACTTCTAGCTGACCCGGATGAGTTTGACGGGAACGCTTTATGCCCAGGGTTGAAATAACTTCCCTCCTTCTCATAAAATAGTGCTCTGAGCACACAAGTACCGTATTCCCATTACACCATACTCACGATTCAACATACTACAATTAACCCCTAGAAATGAAGAGATTGGTAAGCGGATAGTGAATCTATTTCATCCATGTAGCCCTATCCACACTGTGTGTTCATCTAAATTACATGGAAATAATCCACAGCAACTCTTTTTCTCTCTCTTTCTTCCCCAGACTTCAGAAGCTTTGCAGATCTTTAATTATGTATCGCATTCTTTTGCCCTGTTTTATGGAAACTCCAGACTGGATCCACTCAAGTCATCGACTTGAAAGTTTGAAAACCTCCAGTGACAGGAATACTAATATCTGTTTCGGCTCATGCATATTCAATGTCCACCCGGCTCCCCAAGATTTATGTCAGCCCGAGCCGGAGTGTAGTTTTCCACCATTGGAGATAATAGCATGCTAAATTGATGTTATCGGGAGCAGGTTTTTTCCCCCTCCTCTCCAGGTCGGGGTTAGGAGAAGACCCACTAGCGGGAGGAGACATTCAGGCTGCTGGCGTCGGTAGTGAACACCTACGCTCCGTCATTCCCCCCACTCTCCGTAGTAGGGACTCAAACGCTGTCATGGGGAAAAATAGCATATTTTCTAAGGAGATTAGGGGGGATCCCGTGGATTATCTTTTAATTAAGGACGGTTGAGTTGTGCCCACTCTGGTGGAGCAAACGCCCAGCTGCTAATGAAGTTTAAACAGACATACTTTATTTAATTAGGGCTAATTGTTGGGGCCCAAAGTCCGGCCCTGCTTTGATCTGCCTGTCCCACCGTAATCTTCCTGGCAGATAGCATCTCTCCCGTTCTCCCCAGCTCCTTAAGAGATGCTGCTACAGGAGGTCCACGGGTTAATTGAGACCGCCGGGATGGAAGTGTGTGCGGTGTGTGTTTGTGCGTGTGCGCATGTACGTATTAGAGCGGCAAAAAGAGGGAGGGCAGTGGAGGGAAGGAGGGAGGGGAGAAGAGATTGATGGATGTGTTTGTGGCCTCAGTCATTCTGTTTTCTCAGGCCCTCCTCCCCTCCGTGTTGAAGTCTCTGTTGTCTGCTGCACCAGGGCGTGTTGGATTCTCCCTCCCTGTCTGACTGTTTGACTTTAGGGACACAAGGGGGCCACCGATCTGCTTCATCCTGTGTGTGTGTGTGTGTGTGTGTGTGTGTGTGTGTGTGTGTGTGTGTGTGTGTGTGTGTGTGTGTGTGTGTGTGTGTGTGTGTGTGTGTGTGCGTGCGTGCATGACAGGGGTTATTTTAGAGGGGGCACAAAGTACGTAAGGATTGAGGTGGGTGGTCAGGAGGTGTCCAACTCCCAAGTCGAAGAATTTCAAACACCTGAAACATATTTTTTTTCCCTGCAAATTGGAGCCATGATAATTATATCTAATTGTATGTAAAAAAAAAAATTTAAAAAAATCTGTCTATTGTTCTGCATAGGTTATCTAAGCATACCTGTTCAATTGTGATTTTAATTCATGATGCACATTGATTCATTCAACATACAGTGCCGTTTTGTTACAACATTAATAAAAAATTGATTCAATTAATTTGTCACTGGCCTACACACAATACCCCAGAATGTCAATGTTTTATTTTGACTAATTCATTTTTTTAAATGATCTGAAATGTCGTGAGTCAATAAGTATACCCATTTGTAATGGCATGCCTAAATAGAATCAGGACTAAGAATGTTCTTAACAAGTCACATAATAAATTGCATGGACTCACTCTGTGTGCAATAATGGAGTTTAATACGATTTCTGAATGATAATCTCATCTCTGTACCCCACACATAAACGTATCTGTAAGGTCCATCAGTCGAGCAGGGAATATCAAACCCAGATTCAACCACAAGGACAGGGGAGGTTTTCCAATGACTCGCAAAGAATGGCACTTATTGATAGGTGGGCAAAAAAAAAGAACAAAAAAAAAGGTATTGAGTATCCGTTTGCACGTGGTGAAGTTAGTAATTACACTTTGGATTACATTACACCCAGTCACTACAAAGATATAGGTGTCCTGCTAACTCAGTTGCCATAGAGGAAGGAAACCGCTCAGGGATTTTGCCATGAGGCCAATGTTGACTTTAAAACAGTTACAGAGTTTAATGGCTGTGATAGGAGACAACTGAGGATGAATAAACAACATTGCTGTTACTCCACAATAATACACTGATTGACAGAGTGAAAGCAAGGAAGCCTGTAGAGAAGAAAAATATGACTGTATGCAACAAGGCACTATAGTAATACTGCTATATTTGGGGCAAATCCAGTTCAACACATTACTGAGTACCGCTCTCCATATTTTCAAGCATAGTGGTGGCTGCATCATGTTATGGGTATGCTTGTCATCGTTAAGGACTGGGGAGTTTTTCAGGATAAAAATAAACGAAATGGAGCTTAGCACAGGCCAAATCCTAGAGGAAACCTGGTTCAGGCTGCTGTCCACCAGACACTGGGAGATGAATTCACCTTTCAGCAGGACAATAACCTAAAACACAAGGCCAAATCTACACTGGAATTGTTTACCAAGAAGTCAGTGAATGTTCCTTAGTGGCAGAAATTACAGTTTAAACTTGAATCTACTATGGCGAGACCTGAACATGGTTGTCGAGCAATGATCAACAACCAATTTGACAGAGCTTGAAGAATTTTGAAAAGAATAATGGGCAAATGTTGCACAATCCAGGTGTGGAAAGATCTTAGACACTTACACAGAAACATTCATAAATGTAATCACTGCCAAATTTGCTTTAACAACGTATTGACTCAGGGGTGTGAATATTTATGTAAATGAGATATTTCTGTATTTAATTTTCAATACATTTGCAAAAATGTCCAAAAACATGTTTTCACTTTGTCATTATGGGGTATTGAGTGTAGGTGCGTGATCATTTTTTGATGTTGAATTCAGGCTGTAAATCAATAAAAATGTGGAATACATCAAGGGGTATGAACACTTTCTGAAGGCACTATATGTGTTAAATATTCTTATTTCAGAAAAGTCATGGGTGGAGGGGGGCATGACTTTAAAAATGGTAGAGATATTTGGATTTTAAATTCATATTGACTCAAAAGGCTCTTCTTTTATGCCTTAGGAGTTTAGCACACCGGCCACCTTGGTATATAGCATCATAACCCTAAAGACTAGCAACCTTGCCAGTAAGCATGCCAGCTAAGATAGACAAGCTACTCCAACATGATTGATAGCCTGAAATAGCTTGATAGCTAGTTTTGAGGTTGAGGATTGGGAACCTGTTTAGCTGGCTTAGCTAAAAAGCAACATTGTAAAATTGCTAGGTGGCTAGTATTACAGAAGAACAATATTTATTTTATTTATTCATGAAGAAGGAATCAATAGGCTACATGCACTGTAGCTTGATTCATTCATTTGCACACATACCTCCTGCAAATCCTGCCCATCGCCAGCAGCTACTTTTAGAAATGGATCACTAGCCAATTGAATAATGTCTCCGTATCTAGCATTACCCACCTCATATGTATGAACTGCACTCCACACTGTTCTACGGTATCTTAGTCACTTTGAAATTGTGTTTACATATTGCATCACCCATTTCATATGTATATACTGTATTGTATTCTATACTACACCACTGACTGTTAAACAGCCGTTCTCCAGCACATCAGAGGCTGCTGCCTATAGACGTAGATTATGAATCACATTCCACTTTAAGGAAATGAAACACTAGCCACTTTAATAATGTCTCTGTATCTGGCATTACTCATCTCACATGTATAAACTCTACTCTATCCTATTCTGCGGTATCTTAGTCACTTTAATCGTTTCTAAATATTGCATCACCCATCTCATATGTATATCCTATACTCTGTACTGTGCCATTGTATCTTAGTCCAATGCCGCTTAGACATACATTTTCTTATTAATCCATTCCTTACTTAGATGTATGTGTATTTTGGCTACATGTTGTCAAACTGTTAGATATTGCCTTGTTAGATATTACTGCGCTGTTGGAGCTAGAAGCACAAGCATTCCGCTACACCCGCAATAACATCTGCTAAACACGTGTCTGTGACCCCCCAAAATGGATTTGATTTTGATTTCAAATCAAATCAAACACAGTGTGTGTCACTTGACACTCTCTCCTCCACTGACAACACTTTCTGCACGCATATCTTTAGTCCGTGGTGGACCTCAGAATGAACCACTTACTTAGGGAGAATAGGGTGCCCCCTCTGCAAAATACCACTGGCAGATCTTTTTTTATAAATAATTAGGATCAAACAATGGGCTTAAACATTTATTTTAGTCATTAATTTAACATCTGAAAAATTCAAAAACAGGACAAATCTGGGCATGATTCCTCTGAAGTGTGTGCATGTGTCTGTTTGTATATGCATACACATGTTCATATGTGTGTGTGTGTGTGTATGTGGAAGAGAGTATTGCCATGTTTTTGTTTCTCAACATGTGTCTATACATATATATGCACTATATCTCCCTGCATATGTTTTTTCGACCATTGTTTCCCAACATAGTATTGTGTGCATAGTACTGTATGTGTATTTGAGAGAGAGACAGAGGGAGAGGGAATGAGGCGGAGGGCGGTAGAGGTGCAGAGAGGTCAGCGGGGGCAGCAGAAAGCAAGGCAGAGCAAGAGGGAGTGGGGGGGGGGGCTCTCTCTAACTGGCCTGATGGAGCCATGGGCTCTCTGCTAATTGGGTCAGTGCAGCGGCAGGCAGGCAGGGACAAACCCTGGGCTGGAGAACAACACCCAAACGAGCCCAACAAAACCCTGAAAGCTACTTTAGTCTGGGTTGAGCCATATGGCAGAGGAGCAGGACGCAGGCTCACTGAATCTCTTGCTTCGCTTTCATCTGGTGCAGGGAGAGACCGAGAGAGAGAGAGGGAGAGATGGCTCCCCTGACTAATGTAATGCCCCCAAATCACTGGTTGAGCAGGAGAGAGAAAGAGAGAGAGAGAGAGAGAGAGAGCCAGAGGAAACAAACACTCGTTGAGGTAAACACAGGCTCACACTCTCTCATCTCTATCTCTCTCCCTCGTTCTCGCTCACATACACTCCCTGAATCTCTGTCTGCCTCTCACTCTCTCTCTCACTCTTACTTTCTCTCTCTCTAACCCCCTCCCGCTGTCTGATTTTCTCTTTTTCTCTCCCCCCCATCTCTCTTTCTCTGTCTCTGTCTCTCTCGCTCTCTCTCCGAGCTTGCCAATAAGTGAGTGATTTATATTCTGATAAGAGATGTTAACTAAACTGCCGCATGCATATTCATACCTGAAGCTGTTGATTAACAGTTGCTATGTTATAGCAGAAAATTTATTTTGTTTTCTTTTGAATGGAACGCGGCACGAAATAGTCAGTCAAGGCCGTTCCACATCTCCACAATGAGATTTACTGCTTTAATTATCCAAAGTAAAATGGCCAAATTATTCATAGGCTGCTTAAAACCCAGTTGATGGAATTATGCATCACAATTTGTGAATAATCTAATATTTCCTTCAGATTGTGACGGAATAGTTCATTTATTAATAGCCGTACACAAAGTTGAGTCAATACGTCGGTCCTGGGGGGTAGGAGTGCTTTACTTTCAAGAGAATGAACCCCTTATTAAATATGTCAAAGGGAAATGGGTGTGCTCAGCCGTGTGAGTTTGCAAACAAACAGAGGGAGAGAAGGAGAAAAAAAAGGAGAGAGAAAGAATGGGGGCGAGAAGGAGCAAGAGAGAAGGAGAGAGAAAGAAGGGGGACGAGAAGGAGCAAGAGAGAAGGAGAGAGAAAGAAAGGGGGCGAGAAGGGGAAGGGCGAGTAAGAGAGAAGAGAGAGAAAGAAGGGGGGCGAGAAGGGGGGGCGAGAAGGAGCAAAGAGAAGAGAGGAGCAAGAGAAGAGAGAAAGGGGGTGTGAAGGAGCGAGAGAGAAGGGGGGTGAGAAGGAGCAAGAGAGAAGGAGAGAGAAAGAAGGGGGCGAGAAGGAGCAAGAGAGAAGGAGAGAGAAAGAAGGGGGTGTGAAGAAGCAAGAGAGAAGGAGAGAGAAAGAAGGGGGAAGGAGAAGGAGGAGAGAGAAGGAGAGAGAGAAAGAAGGAGGGGAGGTGAGAAGGAGCGAGAGAGAAGGAGAGAGAAAGAAAGAAGGGGGTGAGAAGGAGCAAGAGAGAAGGAGAGAGAAAGAAGGGGGGGGCGAGAAGGAGCAAGAGAGAAGGAGAGAGAAAGAAGGGGGTGTGAAGAAGCAAGAGAGAAGGAGAGAGAAAGAAGGGGGGCGAAGGAGAAGGAGTAAGGAGAGAAGAAAGAGAGAGAAAGAAGAGAGAAGGGGGGCGAGAAGGAGCAAGAGAGAAGGAGAGAAAGAAGGGGGGGGCGAGAAGGAGCAAGAGAGAAGGAGAGAGCTGCTTACAGTGTTAAACACACTGGCCCCTGGGTAACGGATGAAATATTTAAGGCAGTGTTTATTAGCAGGATGAAAGACAAAGGGCTTCTTCCCTTTGACTTGCGCACATTGACACTTGGCACAAAACAAACACAACCAGATCGGGTCTTGATCCATAATGGATGACTATCCCACTTTCAAAAAGAGCATTATTAAAGAATGAAAGAAAAGAGAGGAGAAGGGAGATGCTTTCTCCTCTGTAAATAAATATGAACATTTTGTTGACAGCATCGATGACACAAAAGTTTGGTTTAAATTACTACACCAGTCAAACACAGGCACAAGTGTGGTAGTATTAATTGCACGTCAGAATGATATCGCTAAAATAACATTGGCGGTATCGCCAGTGGAAGTAGCCGCTACTAAAGATGACCCATGTTGAAAATGAAAATGGAACTTTGATTTTGAAACGCAGGCTAACTCGCTACACCTTCTATACTCTCCCCATAAGCCAAACATGTACTGTACCCAACATCAGAAGTGCCTGGGAGAGCAGACAGTAAGTATTAATACAATTCTTAATATCACTCCTTCCTCAGTGACAGTTGTCTTTCATAGGAGCCAGAGGCCTGGGTGACGTTTAATGTTGTTAGCAGTTTAACCCTTAACCTCTGTCCTTGAGTCCCTGTCATGTCCGAGTGGCAACCCGAATAAGCACTTTTGACACGGGGGCTCCCGACCTGCGGCCCCTGCCTCTGCTGACAGATCCACACAAAGGGCCCCTCCACCATTGATTTCCCTTTGCTGTTATGCAAATGGGAGGGCCTCGCAGTCTCTGCCCGGCGCTCAGAGGAAGGTGGGGGTAACAGAGAGGAGCCACCTTCAAAAGTTTGTATTTGTCACAGTCCTTTTCATCCTTACCTCCTCTCATGACTGTTTCCCCCTCCTAACTGGGGATTAAATGTTCCATAACACAGACAAAAGCATGCGAAGCACAGACACACACACACACACACACACACACACACACACACACACACACAGACACACGAATGGATGAGCCACACACGCTTATACCCACTCGCACATACACACGTACACACATGATAATGATACACTCGTGTTTCATCTCACATTCTTTCGGACCCACGCTCAGTCATTGGACACAAAAGCGCTCCCCGTAGTTGTGGTTGATATGTTACCCTGCCTAATGCCTCTACCGGCTGTGTGTTTGTGTGTCCCTGGGGAATCCAGGCTTGGCTGGTGTGGTGACCTGATAACATCTGAAAATAACTGATGGCTTTTGCCCACATGCTGCAGCCCTGCTCCAGAGCTGCAGGACCCCCACGTCTGTCCTCCCAGGGCCTGTCACCCTCGCACTTTTCAACACCTCCACGACACCCGCTTAATACAAATTCCAGTGGTGGAAATCCAAACACACTCTGTATTTTTTTTTTCTTTAAGTATACCTCCAGGACAATTTCTCATGATGTTTGAAGTGAAAGCACTGTACCAGTCGTGTAACCATCTGCAATAGGCTTGGAAATGGATGAACCATGAAGACCCTGGAGTCGTTTTGAACTTGAGTGTCTCTCATCAACCTCCTTAACCAGAGCTAAAAGAACTAGCTATGCTATTTGAAGAAATTAACCACACGAAAGAACTTGACAGGTAGCTGTCTAAGTGTGTTGTACATTTCCGCAAAATATTTTCCAAAAGGATTTTATCGTTTCAAGCCAGAAGAGGTTTTGCCTGAAAATGAGATTTGAGTTATCGAGGCTTTCTTATACAGTTGACTTGCTTTTCTTTCCAGCTTTTAAAAACTCCTGTAAATGATGGTGTTTCGAAAGAGACAAGAGAAGAAAAAAAATCTGTAAAAACACGAGTTGGAGGCTGTTGCTCTTGAAATATTTCACCGTAGCCCTGACCTTCAGATGACATGGGGTTATCAAGGCATCAGAACATGCAGTCTAGGGACTGTAAGACATGACATAAAACAAATAGGGGAGACTGTTTATGCAAGCCTGATGTGGTGATGAAGTTCTCTTGTTTTTTTCCCACCCAGTTGTTCAGAAACTCCTTCGCATTCCATTTACATATAGTTACAAAAACCCTTGAGAGAGTTGGAGTGAGAGAGAAGGGGGCGATTGGAGGGCTCTTACAGTCAACTTGTGTGCGTTGTTAGTCTGAGAGTTCTGCTGAACCAGCATCCCCAGGGTTTAGATAACTCTCTCACACACACACACACACACAGAACCCTGGACCATGTGTGTGCGTGTATGTGTATGTGTGTGTGCGTGTGTATATACGTGCATGTGTGTGAATGTGTGTGCTTGTGTATCGTAACACAAAGCCTTGGAACCATGACATTTCACACCACATACCAATGTGCTTGTGCTGTGTGTCGTCTTCCCCAAATTCTCACGGCACCAGAATGCGAGAGAGAGAAAATGAGAGAGAAGGAACTCGGGGAAAGAGAATGCATCACAGCCAGTGAGGAGATGGACGTGATCCACTCAGAAGGAGGAAAAATAAACAAGAACAGAATGGGGAGGAGGAAGAATGGGGGGGGGGGTTACTAAAAACAGAAAAGACGTGTTTCCATCCCTTTCCCAGCTGTTTTCCCATGGAAAAGGGCAGGTTGTCATACAGCGTGTTACAGATGATGGAATTGTTGGGATCTGGAATTGACAACTCGTGTCTGCTCAGCTACGTAAGTTAATGACCCAAATTAGCCTACTCCTTACTGTGAACAGTCAATGAACAATTAGCACAGCTAAAGAAGTTTCTCATATAGTCCTGTTTGGGCAAAGGCATTTAGTCCTGGTTGGGCCGAATACAATAAATTGTATTATATACAGTGCTTTCAGAAAGTATTCACACCCCTTGACTTTTTCCACATTTTGTCACGTTACAGCCTTGTTCTAAAATGTACATTAAAAAAATATCCTCACCAATCTACACGCAATACCCCGTAATGAAGAAACAAAAACAGGTTTTTATAAATATTTACAAATGTATTAAAAATAAGTATTCAGACCCTTTGCTATGAGACTCGAAATTGAGTTCAGCTGCTTCCTGTTTCCATCGATCATCCTTGAGATGTTACTACAACTTGATTAGAATCCACATATGGTAAATTCAATTGACATGATTTGGGAAGGCACATACCTGTCTACATAAGATCCCACAATTGACAGTGTATGTCGGAGTAAAAACCAAGCCATGAGGTTAAAGGAGCTGTCCGAGACAGGATTGTGTCGGGACACAGATCTGGGGAAGGGTACCAAAAAATGTCTGAAGCATTGAAGGTCCCCAAGAACACAAAGACCTCCATCATTCTTAAATGGAAGAAGTTTGGAACCACCAAGACTCTTACTAGACCTGGCCTCCCGGCCAAACTGAGCAATAGTGGTAGAAGGGCCTTGGTCAGCGAGGTGATCAAGAACCCAATGGTCACTCTGACAGGGCTCTAGAGTTCCTCTGTGGAAATGGGAGAAACTTCCAGAAGGACAACCATCTGTGTAGCACTCCACCAATCAGGCTTTTATGGTAGAGTGGCCAGATTAGTGGAGTGCTGCAGAGATGGTTGTTCTTCAGGAAGGTTCTCCCATCTCCACAGAGGATGTCTGGAGCCCTGTCAGAGTGACCATCGGGTTCTTTGTCACCTCCCTGACCAAGGCCCTTCTCTCACGATTGCTCAGTTTGGCTGGGAGGCCAGCTCTAGGAAGAATCTTTGTGGTTACAAACTTCTTCCATTTAAGAATGATGGAGGCCACTGTGTTGGAGGAGGTGAGGGCCCTCGGAGTGTGGTGTCAGGAAAATAACCTCACACTCAACGTCAACAAAACTAAGGAGATGATTGTGGACTTCAGGAAACAGCAGAGGGAACACCCCCCCACCCACATCGATGGAACAGTAGTGGAGAGGGTAGCAAGTTTTAAGTTCCACGGCATACACATCACAGACAAACTGAATTGGTCCACTCACACAGACAGCATCGTGAGGAAGGCGCAGCAGCGCCTCTTCAACCTCAGGAGGCTGAAGAAATTCGGCTTGTCACCAAAAGCACTCACAAACTTCTACAGATGCACAATCGAGAGCATCCTGGCGGGCTGTATCACCGCCTGGTATGGCAACTGCACCGCCCTCAACCGTAAGGCTCTCCAGAGGCAGTGAGGTCTGCACAACGCATCACCGGGGGCAAACTACCTGCCCTCCAGGACACCTACACCACCCGATGCTACAGGAAGGCCATAAAGATCATCAAGGACATCAACCACCCGAGCCACTGCCTGTTCACCCCGTTGTCATCCAGAAGGCGAGGTCAGTACAGGTGCATCAAAGCTGGGACCGAGAGACTGAAAAACAGCTTCTATCTCAAGGCCATCAGACTGTTAAACAGCCACCACTAACATTGAGTGGCTACTGCCAACACACTGTCAATGACACTGACTCTACTCCAGCCACTTTAATAATGGGAATTGATGGGAAATGATGTAAATATATCACTAGCCACTTTAAACAATGCTACCTTATATAATGTTACTTACCCTACATTATTCATCTCATATGCATACGTAGATACTGTACTCTATATCATCGACTGCATCCTTATGTAATACATGTATCACTAGCCACTTTAACTATGCCACTTGGTTTACATACTCATCTCATATGTATATACTGTACTCGATATCATCTACTGTATCTTGCCTATGCTGCTCTGTACCATCACTCATTCATATATCCTTATGTACATATTCTTTATCCCCTTACACTGTGTATAAGACAGTAGTTTTTTTGGAATTGTTAGTTAGATTACTTGTTCGTTATTACTGCATTGTCGGAACTAGAAGCACAAGCATTTCGCTACACTCGCATTAACATCTGCTAACCATGTGTATGTGACAAATAAAATTTGATTTGATTTGATTTGTTGGGGACTTTCAATCCAATGTTTTGGTACCCTTTCCCAGATCTGTGCCTTGACACAATCCTGTCTCGGAGCTCTACGGACAATTCCTTCGACCACATGGCTTGGTTTTTGTGGGACCTGTGGGACCTGTGGGACCTGTGGGACCTGTGGGACCTGTGGGACCTTACATAGACAGGTGTGTGCCTTTACAAATCTTGTCCAATTAATTGAATTTACCACAGGTGGACTCCAATCAAGTTGTAGATACATCTGAAAGGATGATCAAAGGAAACAGGATGCACCTGAGCTCAATTTTGAGTCTCAAAGCAAAGGGTCTGAATACTTATGTAAATAAGGTATTTTTGTTTTTGATTTGTAATACATTTGCAAAAAATCTAAAATCTAAAAACCTTTTTTTGTCTTGTCATTATAGGGTCCTGTGTGTAGATTTATGAGGGGAAAAATGAAATGTATTCAATTTTAGAATAAGGCTAACAAAATGTAGAAAAGGGGAATGGGTCTGACTCTGAATACTTTCCGAATGCACTGTATAGCCTTGATTTCACTGGATAGATGGAAATCAAGGTTGGGACAGAATAAGGTCAGATTTGATCAGTCGTTGCAGGTAGGCTCTTAGAAAGAAAAGAGTGTACTGTAGCACCATGTATTGTAGCACCATTTGTCCCTGTAGGAGAACACCCTGAAAATAAGCTCCAGATAGAACCCTTTTCGGTTCCAAATAGAGCCTTGTTTCCAAATTGAACCTGTTAAAAATCATAAATGGTTTGAAATGAGTCGTATAAATGGGACATTTGTAATTTCACTCAAAGTCAAAAGTTTTGAACAGCAATACCATATACCATATACCAATAGCATACTAAATTCAACAGGTTTTTGATCAAAATCAAATCAAATCACATTTTATTTGTCACATGCGCTGAATACAACAGGTGTAGACCGTAGAGTGAAATGCTTACTCACAAGCCCTTATTAACCAACAACGCAGTTTTAAGAGAAATACCTAAAAAAACAAGAAATAAAGTAACAAATAATTAAAGAGCAGCAGTAAAATAACAATAGCGAGGCTATATACAGGGGGTTCCGGTCCAGAGTCAATGTGCTGGTTAGCCGAGGTAATTGAGTTAATATATACATGTAGGTAGAGTTATTAAAGTGACGTATGCATAGATAATAACAGAGAGTAGCAGCAGCGTAAAAGAGAGGGGGGGCAATGCAAGTAGTCTGGGTAGCCATTTGATTAGATGTTCAGTAGTCTTATGGCTTGGGGTTAGAAGCTGTTTACAAGCCTTTTGAACCTACACTTGGTTCTCCAGCACTGCTTCACATCTGGTAGCAGAGATAACAGTCTATGACTAGGGTGGCTGTAGTCTTTGACAATTTTTTGGGCCTTCCTCTGACACCGCCCGGTATAGAAGGAAGGAAACTTGGCCCCAGTGATGTACTGGGCCGTACGTACTACCCTCTGTAGTGCCTTGATGCAACCAGTCAGGATGCTCTCGATGGTGCAGCTGTAGAACCTGTAGCTGTGCAGCTGTAGAACCTTTTGAGGATCTCAGGACCCATGCCAAATATTTACAGTCTCCTGAGGGGGAATAGGTTTTGTCATGCCCTCTTCATGACTGTCTTGGTGTGCTTGGACCATGTTAGTTTGTTGGTGATGTGGACACCAAGGAACTTGACACTCTCAACCTGCTCCACTACAGCCCCGTCAATGAGAATGGGGGCGTGCTAGGCCCTCCTTTTCCTGTAGGCCACAATCATCTCCTTAGTCTTGATCACGTTGAGGGAGAGGTTGATGTCCTGGCACCACACGGCCAGGTCTCTGACCTCCTCCCTATATGCTGTCTCGTCGTTATTGGTGATCAGGCCTACCACTACTGTGTCATTGGCAAACTTAATGATGGTTTTGGAGTCGTGCCTGGCCGTGCAGTCATGAGTGAACAGGGAGTGTAGTAGGGGACTGAGCACGCACCAATGAGGGGCCCCGTGTTGAGGATCAGCGTGGCGGATGTGTTGGTACCTACCTTTACTACCTGTGGGTGGCCTGTCAGGAAGTCCACGATCCAGTTGCAGAGGTAGGTGTTTAGTCCCAGGGTCCTTAGCTTAGTGATGAGCTTTGAGGGCACTATAGTGTTGAAAGCTGAGCTGTAGTCAATGAATATCCCTCCCACTCCAATGTGGAGTGAAATAGAGATTACATCATCTGTGGATCTGTTGTAGCGGTATGCAAGTTGGAGTGGGTCTAGGGTTTCGGGGATAATGGTGTTGATGTGTGCCATGACCAGCCTTTCAAAGCACTTCATGAACACAAATGTGAGTGCTATAGGTCGGTAGTCATTTAGGCAGGTTACCTTAGTGTTCTTGGGCACAGGGACTTTGGTGGTCTGCTTGAAACATGTTGGTATTACAGACTCAGACAGAAAGAGGTTGAAAATGTCAGTGAAGACACTTTCCAGTTTGTCAGCGCATGCTCGGAGTACATATACTGGTAATCTGTCTGGCCCTGCGGCCTTGTGAATGTTGACCTGATTAAAAGTCTTACATCGGCTGCAGAGAGCGTGATCAGACATTTGTCTGGAACAGCTGGTGCTCTCATGCATGTTTCAGTGTTACTTGCCTCAAAGCTAGCATATAAGTTCCTTAGCTCATCTGGTAGGCTCATGTCACTGGGCAGCTCTCGTCTGTGCTTTCCTTTGTAGTCCGTAATAGCTTGCAAGCCCTGCCACAACCGACGAGCGTCGGAGCCGGTGTAGTATGATTCGATCTTAGTCCTGTATTGATGCTTTGCTTGTTTGATGGTTCGTCAGAGGGCTTAGTGGGACTTCTTATAAGCTTCCAGGTTAGTGTCCCGCTCCTTGAAAGAGGCAGCTCTACCTTTTAGCTCAGTGCTGATGTTGCCTGTAATCCATGACTTCTGGTTGGGGTATGTACGTACAGTCACTGTGGGGACGACTTCATCAATGCACTTATTGATGAAGCAGGTGACTGATGTGGTGTACTCCTCAATTTCATCGGAAGAGTCCCGGAACATATTCCAGTCTGTACTAGCAAAACAGTCCTGTAGCTCAGCATGTGCATCATCTGACCACTTTTTTTTTGACCGAGTCACTGGTGCTTCCTGGTTTCATTTTTGCTTGTAAGCAGGAATTAGGAGGATAGAATTATGGTCAGATTTGCCAAATGGAGGGCGAGGGAGAGCTTTGTACATGTCTCTGTGTGTGGAGTAAAGGTGGTCTAGAGTTTTTCCCCTCTGGTTCCATATTTAACATGCTGATAGAAATTCGGTAAAAAATATTTATGTTTTCCTGCATTAAATTCCCTGGCCACTAGGAGTGCCACCTCTGGATGAGCATTTTCCTGTTTGCTTATGGCGGTATGCAGCTTATTACCTTGGTATCAATTCCTTGGTATCGGGTCTTTGAACTGACATATAAAAACAACAATTGACACATCAATTTGTTTGTTTCAATGTAAGCTATTATATACTGTACTTTTGTCTTTTGCAGACTCTGCCATGAGGAAACAGAATCAATAAGACATATTTTCTGGTACGGCCATCGGTGGCTGACTTTCGGAGTCAGGTCCAGTAATGGTTGTTACCTCATAATATCAGGGTTCAGATGAACCTTTAAACTGTATTGTTAGGGGATCTGAAAAACCACGATCAATCAATGGGACATATCATTATACTCTTGGGCAAAAGTATTTATTTTTAGGCCATTATCTGTAGAAATGCTACAAATAAAGGAGTTTCAGGACCGTCGTAAGACATCGTAGTAAAATGGAGGGGTGTAATTGCAAAAGGAAATACAGGAGCAAAATTGAATTATTCTGGGAAAGATGGGTTGACCTGTGGGTTTGTAGTTAAGATCAGAATGAGTGGTGGATTTCCCCCTGTAGGTGAGAATTCTGCGGTTGAAGAAAGAGGAAATGTGAAAAATACTGTATATATAATTATTATCATTACAGGTTCCGTAGCTGTGAGCAAAATAGCTGTAAGTTGGAGTAGAAGTATTGTGGTCCATTAGTTTACTCCGATTAGGGAAGGGATGATAGGGTAAGGGATAAAAAAAGTGTAGAAAAAATATTATAATAATAATAATAATTTCCAAAATTTGCTGAGCATATGGACACCAACACTGTGTTTCCCATCTGCAAGACTGTGCCTTCTCCCTCTGTTGCCTATGTGTAAATGTACAGTACGCTTCCCTGAGGCATGTGGCGATTAGAAGACAACGGCAGCTAAAATCAATGGTTAACCATTCAAAGGTAGAAGGACTGGATAGGTTTCCAAGTTGTTTACACCTTTCCAATCATCCGAGATCAGTGACTACGACTTGAACGAGACCAGGAAATCAAGCTATTTTGGGAGACACTGACTCGACTCAGCCTTGAAGGTTTTGGCCGTTGGCTTGTACTGTGTGTGTCTTCTGTATTATAGCTGCCTGTCAGGTAGGACCTTGAGAGAACTCTGTTTGGTGTTTATGGCTTCTCTCTTTGAATTTCAATTTATCTCTCCATTGAAAAGCTGCAGGGAGAATAATCCCCTTTGAATAAGGAGAGACTCAGGTGAACTAAACCTGAACCCTGTCTGTGATGGCTTTATCGAGAGGTGTTTCTTTTTCTTCCAGCCACCATCAAAAGTTCAAGAGGCAGGGTGTTTTGTATTCACGGAGGAGAGAACCTTTGAAACCCTCTGGATGAAAGAGGCGCACAGTGTCAATCTTAAAGGTAAAGGAAAGGGAGGAGGAGGAGGGCTACTAAGGGTACAGGGTATACAGGAAGAGGAAGAAAAAAGGATGAAAGTATACACTTCCGTAGGGGGGCTTAATTGTTGGGGCCAACAGGTGTGGTCAAAAGTGCACACTTCTTCAGGAATGACTTGAAAAGGGTAAGGCTTCCTTTTGCGGAAGCGAAAGGCAAATTGCTTACTTGGACAGCAGTGGGTCAGAAAGTGCATACTTCCTCTGGTCATGTTTGTTTTCATGGATGAATGTGTTACAGGTAGGTCTAGCTGTACAAGTCTGCATTGGGGTGGCTTATAAATCTTTCTCCCAACTGGTACCATATTCCCTACATAGCGCACTACTTTTTGATCAGAGCGATATGGGCTATAGTGCCCGTAGGACACTATATAGGGTGCCATTTGGGACACAGGGATACTGTATAACCCTCCACGTTGTCAGATACTGTAGGCTTAGAGAAGTGTCTGGGATGCCATTGAGTTTGGCAGGGAACCATTCAGTTGAATTCCCTGCTGATTGAGTTAATACTGTGTGTTTCCATACATTGTGTTTTGATTGTCTTACTCCCATGTCATCATTTTTGGGGGAAAAGCCTAATGTGGTAACTGATATAATTATGAGAAGAGGAATATCTCGATTAGTTCATCCTTGTAATCAGAGAGTTTGTGTAAATGAACACCTTTCGGAACGTTCTTTAACGTTTTTTAAAAGATTTCTTTAGCAAAACATTATTGTTCCATTTTCTACCCCAATTACAAAATGCATTCGGATTACAATATCAACCACTTTAAAGGCCCTGTGCAGTCAAAAGGTGTTTTATATACAGTACAAGTCAAAAGCTTGGACACAGCTACTCATTCAAGGTTTTTTCTCTATTTTACTATTTTCTACATTGTAAAATAATAGTGAAGACATCAAAACTATGAAATAACACATGGAATCATGTTAAAAAAAAGTGTTATTTGAGATTCTTGAAAGTAGAAACCCTTTGCCGTGATGACAGCTTTGCACAATTGTGGCATTCTCTCAACCTGCTTCATGAGGTAGTCACATGAAATGTATTTAAATGAACAGGAGTGCCTTGTTAGAAGTTAACTCGTGGAATTTCTTTCCTTCTTAATGCGTTTGAGCCAATCAGTCGTGTTGTGACAAGGTAGGGGTGGTATACAGAAGATAGCACTATTCCATATTATGTCAAGAACAGCTCAAATAAACAAAGAGAAAAGGCAGTCCATCATTACTTTAAGACATGACAAAAACCATCAAGCGCTATGATGAAACTGGCTCTCATGAGGACCGCCACAGGAAAGGAAGACACAGAGTTACATCTGCTGCAGAGGATAAGTTCATTGGAGTTAACAGCACCTCAGATTGCAGCCCAAATAAATGCTTCACAGAGTTCAAATAACAGACACATTTCAACATCATCTGTTCAGAGGAGACTGCGTGAATCAGGCCTTCATGGTCAAATTAATGCAAAGAAACCACTACTAAAGGACACCAATAATAAGAAAAGACTTGCTTGGGCCAAGAAACACGAGCAATGGACATTAGACCGGTGGAAATCTATCCTTTCGTCTGATGAGTCCAAATTTAAGAATTTTGGTTCCAACCGCCTTGTCTTTGTGAGACGCAGAGTAGGTTAACAGATGATCTCCGCGTGTGTGGTTCCCACCGTGAAGCTTGGATGAGGAGATGTGATGGTGTAGGGGTGCTTTGCTGGTGACACTGTCTGTGATTTATTTAGTATTCAAGGCACACTTAACCAGCATGGCTACAACATTATACTCCATCCCCTGGTTCGTGTTTAGTGGGACTATCATTTGTTTTTCAACAGGACAATGACCCAACACACCTCCAGGCTGTGTAAGGGCTATTTGACCAAGATGGAGAGTGATGGAGTGGTGCCTCAGATGACCGGCCTACACAATCACCCGACCTCAACCCAATTGAGATGGGATGAGTTGGACCGCAGAGTGAAGGAAAAGCAGCCAATAAGTGGTCAGCATATGTGGGAACTCCTACAAGACTGTTGGAAAAGCATTCCTCGTGAAGCTGGTTGAGAGAATGCCAGAGTGTGCAAAGCTGTCATCATGGCAAGGGTGGGTACTTTGAAGAATCTAAAATCTCAAATATATTTTGAATTGTTTAACACCTTTTTTGGTTACTACATGATGTGGCTATAAGAAAATGTAACATTGTCTGATGAAAAACCTTAGAAATTCAGCTTGCTAGCTTAGCTAGCCAAATCATTTTTATTTGCATCCTTAGCCACGTTTATCTTATGTTGTTTCCTAATCAATACATGTTCTCTGTGGCTGATTACTTTGGGTTTCCCTCCCTCTAGTCTCTGTTTGTGTTGCACGATTGGATTGAGGGGCTGGGCAATGTTACCAGCTAAATAAAAGGCCAAGTTATTTTATTCATACTTGTCAAGCCTTTTATCAGTACAAATGATTAACCTGACAATAATAACACAATGGTTTAATTGTGTAACAATGCACAGGCCATGTTATGAGGATATTTCCCAGATAATCTGATAATTGTTATGGAGAAAATGTTTTGAAGTGTGAAATTACCTATTAAACGTACACTTGTGACAACTTGATCAAGCTTTATGAATATGTCAAATTGCACATTGAAATGCATAAACAGTACATGCTCTGATTCACACACATTGACACGCCAAGCCATCCTTCACTCACACACACTGAAAAGGAGGTAGCAAGTCATCAGGAACAGCAACCGGGGCTTGGGTTCCAGCATGTGGTCCTCTTGCCTCCTTTAATTGAGTGACTCCTGTTCCAAATGTCTTGTTCGGTGTAACAAGTGGTGTGTGCCGCCCAGTTGACATGTAACTCAATATTATTATTCTATTCCTACTGCTCCCACGGACCGGTCCAATCTGAGTCAACCTAGAACCAGGACCACGCTTAGCCTGTTCTACCGCTGACCAGCTGCTTTTAGGACCTGATTGGAACTTCCCACTATTCAAGCTCCCATTTTTTTTTCAGGCCATTCCTGAATTGTTTGATCTGACTGCTGACTTGGCCAAGGACCTATTGCAGAGCTTCCCAACCTTGGTCCTGGGGACTCCAACGGGTGGACGCTTTGGGGTTTTTCCCAGGGCACAACTACACAGCTGATTCAAATGATCAACTCATAATAGCGCTTTGATTATTATTTTACACAATGAGCAAAACATCCCGTAAAGGTTATACGCCGAACCCAACTACTGACATCTTATCATATTCTTTAGGTCAGCTTTTCCAAAATGATTTTGAATCAGCTATGTATTTGAAATAGATTCCCAGCGTGTGTATTTGGGAATGGGTGACCTGGTGTGTCAATGTGTGTGGATTGGTGCATGTATTCTTTCCGCATTTCAATGTGCCATCATTACGCAGTTTTACATATTCATGAACTTGATTAAGTTGTCACAGGTTTGCTTTTAATTGGTCATTTCATACTTCAAAACATTTTCTCCATAACAATTATCAGATTATCTTGAACCAATGACATGACCTGCACATTGTGTTTACGGTATGAGAAGAATGTATGTGCCTTTTATTTTTATCACAATACAGAGACAAGAGTGAGGGAGAGAACTGACAGTAACCAGACACTGAGCGCATGTATTGACTAGGAAACAACATTTTGATAAATGTAGCTAAGGATGCATAACAAATGATTTGGCTAGCTAGCAAGCAAGCATAGATGAAACATAAAACAGTTATCTGAATTTATGTTTGTTTTTTTAATCAGATAACGTTACAATTTCTTACCTCCACAACAGCCAGGAAATAGTGCTTTGTCCTGCCGAAGCATCAATTGCTGTGTTAAGTCCCTGAAAGAAAACAGATTGAAAAACATGATTTCCAACATTTCTCATTAGCTGGCTAGCCAGATCACCAATTCTGGATTTTTAGAACTGAGCGGTTCTTCATAATTGACACATTCCTGAATCAACAAAGCTGATGAGATTGCCCGCCAGCTAACTTGGCTAGGGGGCTGATGTTGAAAGGACACACTTGGCGTTGCATGCCCCAATGGTTGAATTTAACATATATATGAAAGTCATTTGTTGAACATTTTAACATAATTTGTTAAATAAATCAAATAAAGTTGTTGTTCATTTTTCTAGCCAGAAAGTCTTCTCCAAAGAAGGAGATGCTTAGCTTCTCGCTGCGCGTCACGTGACACAAACATTATCCCAATGAATGGAGATAGGTGGCAGAAAAACATGTGTAGACATCTGTAACCATGGAATACAGATCCACAAGCACTCTTTTTTTTTACAGATCATACATTTTTTTGTGGGTTATGGTGAATATTTGTGAAATATTGTTTACATATTTACGGATTATGGCTTTATTTACTAAATACTTCAATATATTCACAGATCCTAGTTTTATTTGTGAGTTATGTTTAATATAAACACGGATCGTGGGAGACACATTTACCGAATAAAGAAGCAAATCTCACAACATAGTTTTTTCCTTCCATGGTGACCACCATGTGATGAATTAATTATTAAAAACCGGGTAGTTTGGATACTGGATGATGATTGGCTAAAAAAGCATTTAGCCGTGTGTATTTGTGACCGTAGACCATGACTATGATGTATACAGAAGGACACCGAATTCACAACGAGCAACAATGTGTCTTTCAGCGTAACACAGCAGCCCCCCCTCCCCCAGCTAAAAGAACGGCATCCATTTCCAGCAGTGTGGAGCCAACACGACAACATGGGAAAGCCAACAACAACCGTTTTTTCATTTGTGCACAATTAAATGGCAACACTCAGATCAACATTAATAAATCATTGGAATGTGTTAGTCACTCTAGAAGTGGCGATAATGCTTTTTTTTTGCATACATTTAATGTAAGCTTGCTAGCTAGCCTGTGATTATGTTTCATAGCAACCAGTCTAGCAATAAGACTTTTGTCTGGACTACTTCTTCAGGCAAAATGTATTTATTTTGAATTATTATTAAAGCAACATTTTCAATCTAGATGTGTCATTCCTTGCCTTACTGTGTTGGCAACAAGTTTATAAAAGCAATAAGGCACCTCATGGGTTAATGGTACAGCATATGGCCTATATACCACAGCTAAGGGCTGTATCCAGGCACTCCGCACTGTTGGAAGCACAGAATCGTCAAGAATGTCTTTGTACTGTATGCTGTAGAGTTAAGATTTCCCTTCACTGGAACTAAGGGGCCTAGCCCAAAACATGAAAAACAGCCCCAGACCATTACTCCTCCTCCACCGAACTTAACAGTTGGCACTATGCATTGGGGCAGGTAGCGTTCTCCTGGCATCCGCCAAACCCAGATTAGTCTGCCGGTCTTCTGGACTGTCAAATGGTGAAGTGTGATTCATCACTCCAGAGAATGCATTTCCACTGCTCCAGAGTCTAATGACAGCGAGCTTTACACCACTCCAGCCAACGCGTGGCATTGCGCATGGTGATGTTAGGCTTGTGTGCGGCTGCTCAGCCATGGAAACCCATTTCATGAAGCTCCCGATGAACAGTTCTTCCAGAAGCTGTTTGGAACACGGTAGTGAGTGATGCAACCGAGGACAGACCATTTTTACGCTCTACGCGCCTCTGCACTTGGTGGTCTTGTTCTGTGAGCTTGTGTGGCCTACCACTTTGTGGCTGAGCCGTTGTTGCTCCTAGACATTTCCACTTCACAATAACAGCACTTACAGTTGACCGGGGAAGCTCTAAGAGGGCAGAAATTTGCTGAACTGACTTATTGGAAACGTGGCATCGTATGATGGTGCCACGTTGAATGTGACTGAGCTCTTCAGTAAGGCCATTCTATTGCCAATGTTTGTCTATGGGGATTGCATGGCTGTGTACTCAATTTTATACACCTGTCAGCAACGGTGTGGCTGAAATAGCTGAATCCACTAATTTGAAGGGTTGGTTTTCCAGAAATCCTTGTTGGAGGATCCGAATTTCCTGCTTATTGCGTCCCGATTGCTGGAATTTATTGAAAGTTCTCGGGGATTTCACAACCCTACACAGAAGTTTTGTGATATTGTGATAAAAACAGCTGCATTGGAACTTGAAATACTATTTTGAGGTGTAGTATTATTGTGGCTCAGTGTGTCTGTTATATTAAAAATCGCATTAGCATTTTGTTGAATTGCTCCGTCTAGCTAGGGGAAGAGGGAATGTACTCCTGAAAGAGGATGCTCCGCAGTTAAGCTTATGTAACTGTCCTCCATGGGCGTTTGATAAGACGCTGCCATTCTGTTTTATCTTTGGCACAATGTTTTTTTTACTCATACAGCAAATATTCCCTTGCTTATTACGATAAAGCTCCACACGGGCTCCTTTTGTAGGACTTGGTACCTGAATGTATTATCTAAATGCTATGTTGCATGCTACCTTAGTAGGCATAGTGGTAAGTGCAGTTTGACTGATCCCCAAAACTCAGTGCCTCAATGTAGGAGTCTATCCTTTGTAGCATGGTTGGCTAACACTTTGAATTATGCATCACTATTTGTGGATAATGAAATCATTAATACCAGGACATAAAGGGTAGGCTTTCCTACAGACTGAGGGTGCAGGAGATTATCCAAAGAGAGTTGGAGACTTAGTGGTGGGGTCTGTGTGAGCTTCTTTTGTCTCCTGTGGTCACAAGTGTAGAGACTCACTCAAGGCCTTCCCTGTGCCTCTCCACTTCACGACCAGGAGAATTAGCCTCATTGTGTGTTGGGCGATGGAAAAGGACCACTGCCCCACCCAGCCACTTGGGCCCCTGGAGTGTGTTTTAGGGACTCCGTGAACAGTGCTCATCACAACACTCCTCTCACACAAGCGCCTCTCCACTCAATGAGCAGGGCACCCAGCTGGGAGGGTCATTGATTCCCCCGTAACAGGCCGAGTGTTCCCATTAGGAGAGAGGTAGAGAGAGTGGGGCGGCTCAAACTCCACGCCCAGGCATTGAGTTGGGCCTAGCAGGTGTAAACATCCAGCACCTCTCTCCCCATGAGTGGGCAGCAGACCCCAGGTAGTCACTAACACTGCCTTAGATGAATTACGAAATGAAAAGGGAGAAGAGGAGGAGGAAGAACAGGGGAATCCCAGGCTGACTTAGTATAGGGTTTGGGCCAGGTGTTCTGCTATATAATATGAGCTGCCATGTCCCTGAGAGTGAGAATCTCTCTATTGACCGCTTCACAGGACAAAAGACAACAAACCACTTCTCATGTTCTGCAGTGAAAGCCATGTTGTGCTGCGCCACTAAACGCCGCTGAGAGAAGGGAACCACGGCACCTAATGTTATTCATCTCTACTTACTTGCCAGTTGAGAAAATGCAACCGAGCAGCAGCTTCTAGCGCGGTATTGAATGTGTGGGGGAAATCGCAGCTCTTCTTTTGCTTGCTTGCTCAGTAGCGCTGCTGGGATTAGACAGAGGGGCCATTTCAGACCAGCACATTGTTTATCCTCCGCTACACATACACAAAACAAAAAACCCGGTAAACAGACCCCAGTTTGGAGAGGCTTAACACCTGTGTTTTTTACTCCGTATAAACTCGTCTGATGAAAGCGGTTATTATATTTTTGTATTTTTTTTCTTCAAAAACATTATTTACTAGAACGATATCATCCTAGCTTTAATCCTCTTAGCGGTGGATTGTGGTTGTACTTACAGCACCATGCACCTGCTAAACGGGCTCCTCTTAAAGCTGTATAAACACAGCCGGAGGACCCACGCTAGCTTCCCAGGCCGAATCTCATCCCCACACTACATTCAAAAGCAGCTAGCTCAACAGGAAGTTTAGAGGACACCTTATCGGGGTGCCTCTCTCTCCCACTTTCCGGATGCACTCCAAAAAAACACTGTGGAGACGGAGAGTCCCTGGTGTGTCGTATAGCGAGGGGCCCAGGAGCGAGGGCCCCACACCAGGAGCCACAGAATGGCTCATGTGTTGGACTGTTTAGAGGTCTCAAATAGCTACCAGCTCTCAGCATGGTCACTTGCAACAGGAAGTGCACATCAAGGTCTTCCCCATCAACGTCCTTCCTGGAGTGGATTACATGTGACTGGCTGTTGGCATCCTTGCTCTCATTTAACCCTCATAAGGTTTATTAAACCATATTAAACTGTTTGTTTTTTGTGCGTTTTTGTGTGGGGTTTTTCCATGACTGTAATAGCATTTTGAGGAATGGTGCCCAAGGTGCTCTGAATTATAGTAATATACATTATAGTCATGCCGGTCGGCGCGACCATAGTAGGGATTGATTGAAGCGCAATGATACATTAAAATCTCTTTACCATCAAATCAAATCGGCGTCAATATGACACCAATGTCGATGAGAATTCGAGCATCAACTTGATTGGAGATACACAACCCACTCCCCACTTCTCCTTGTGAGCCTTAAGGCCATTACCGAGAACCACGTACCGGATTTTTAACAAGGTCGCTAGCATTAGGAAAAAAAGAAAATTTCTTGCCCAGACCTAATGTCTAGGTGTTGGATAAGAACGAGGCTACAGCATCCAGGAAGTGACCATTAAAGTGACCATTAAAATTGCACCTTCCGGACTGAAACATTTTGAAGAGGCAACAGTTTTAATACAGTCTATAATTTATCCCTCTCACATACTAATTTCTGTCCATTAAGAACCAATGATGTGCTACCTATGTGTTACCCCACTCATCCATGAGATGCATGCCACCCCTACTGCCCAGGAACAGAGTGCTTTATGGAAGAGTGGCAGAGTGTGGGCAGGCGCTTGTCACAGAGAAATGCAAACACCAGCTGTTGACAGAGCGCCGGGCCTTCTCTATGTTGATGTCCCCCCACTGAACATCCATCTCCTCCTCTGTGTGATGTCAGGGTAGACGCACCGTTGTCCCGGGGTACATTCGGATAACTAAAGCTGTCATCAAGGCAAAGGGTGGCTACTTTGAAGAATCTCAAATATAACATGTATTTTATTTACTTGTTTAACACGTTTCTGGTTACTACATGATTCCATGTGTTTTATTTCATAGTTTCGATGTCTTCACTATTATTCTAGAATGTAAGACAATTGTAAAAATATAGAAAAACCCTTGAATGAGTAGGTGTGTCCAAACTTTTGACGGGTACTGAATACTTGTACTTGTTCCTTTTATTGATGAATTATGTTATAATTTTGTATAATCACCTTCCTGTGTAAGAAAACATGGAAATTAAAAGCAAAAAAGGACAGTTTAAGTGAGACGTAGGCATTGATCTGAAGCCCGGAAAATCAGTTATTTCTGTTGTTATGTTTAATACATTTGAAGATTTAAATTTTTTTTTTTAAAAACCTGTTTTGACTTTGTCATTATGGGGTATTGTGTGTAGAATGAAGGGGCTAAACATGATTTGATCCATTTTACAATAAGGCTGTAGCGTAACAAAATGTGGGGAGAGGGGATGGGGTCTGAATACTTTCCAAGTGCACTGTATGTCACTGAGAAAAATATATTTTTCAAAATCACATCTTTTTTTTTTTTTTTAGGTCTGTAGGTTTGCAACATAAAAATAGGTGGTGGTGTGTTGGACACAGTCACTCATATAGATAGACGTCCCTAGAACCTGTCTGCATTCCTGATTTCTGGAACCATTAGCTAAACGGTGTAATACTGGCATAAACTCAAAAACACTTGTTTTGCAAACATGGTCTTGTTTTATCAATTGCTGGGTTGATCAATGGACAGTTTACCTCTGTCTAATGAATATGTAGCTTAAAGTTATTTTTGTATTTGTATTTCATTTTACACCACAATAAAACACATTTAGGCCTACAATAGGCATATATCTAAAAACAAATACATACAGCCTAATGATTTATACAATATACATTATTTTTTTATAGCAGGACACTGTAAAGTCCATTACCCTTCTGAAGAGTATAGATTAGGCTGTTTGAGATGGTTTAAATCCTTAGCAACCGGCCTACACATTGTTTGAAGTACAATAGACACTGATGCTTCGAGAGGGCCACCATTGTTCCTGTTCCCAAGAAAGCTGAGGTAACTGAGCTAAACGACTATCGCCCCGTAGCACTCACCTCCGTCATCATGAAGTGCTTTGAGAGACTAGTCAAGGATCATATCACCTCCATCCTACCTGACACCCTAGACCCACTCCAATTTGCTTACTGCCCCAATAGGTCCACAGACGACGCAATCGCCATCACACTGCACACTGCTCTAGCCCATCTGGACAAGAGGGATACCTATGTAAGAATGCTGTACATCGATTACAGCTCAGCATTTAACACCATAGTACCCTCCAAACGTGTCATTAAGCTCAAGACCCTGGGTCTTGAACCCGCCCTCTGCAACCGGGTCCTGGACTTTCTGATGGGCCGCCCCCAGGTGGTGAGGGTAGGAAACAACATCTCCACCCCGCTGATCCTCAACACTTGGGCCCCACAAAGGTGTGTTCTCAGCCCTCTCCTTTACTCCCTGTTCACCCATAACTGCGTGGCCATGCAAGCCGCCAACTCAATCTTCAAGTTTGCAGACGACAC
Source organism: Oncorhynchus tshawytscha (assembly GCF_018296145.1). Lineage (NCBI taxonomy): Eukaryota > Metazoa > Chordata > Actinopteri > Salmoniformes > Salmonidae > Oncorhynchus > Oncorhynchus tshawytscha. Next base: position 45,134,304 of record NC_056440.1, on the reverse strand, counting down.
TACAGTGTTAGGTTTGATTACCAACAACGACGAGACTGCTTACAGGGAGGAGGGGAGGGCCCTCGGAGTGTGGTGTCAGGAAAATAACCTCACACTCAACATCAACAAAGCAAAGGAGATGGTCGTGGACTTCAGGAAACAGCAGAGGGAGCAGGTGGAAAGATTTAAGATCCTCACATCACGGACACACTGAAATGGTCCACCCACACAGACAGCGTGGTGAAGAAGGCGCAACAGTGCCTCTTCAACCTCAGGAGGCTGAAGAAATTTGGCTTGTCACCGAAAACACTCACAAACTTTTACAGATGCACAATCGAGAGCATCCTGTCAGGCTGTATCACCGCCTGGTACGGCAACTGGGTTGGGGGGGGGTTCTAGTCCTTCTATAGGGGAGAGAGGGGTTCCCCAGGCACCCAGTGTGGCAGACCCCCCAAACCCCCAGGCCCCCCCACTTTTCATCCTGAAAGTTTCCATATTAAATTGATCAAACAATGAAATATTGGAAGGTCAGAAAAGTGTACAGTAGGGGTTGAACAGTAGTCCTATAAATCGACCCTCTTAATCCTCACCAATCTTGCAACTGTGATGACAAGTGTCCAGTCGTCATGAAACGTGTGCCAGGCTCCAGGTTTAAACCTCTACCTATGGTCTGCGTTCAATAACGATTCAAACAGGCTACATTTCCCTAATGATTGCACAGTTTAGCCCAATATAATCCACTATTGCTAGCGATCCTCAGGAACAACCACACGAACGTGACAGAAAGGTAAAGGGAAGGAAGGTCAAGTAACTACGTAACGGAAGGACGCAAAATGTAAGGAAACGAACACTAAAGTGACAGTTATTCATGTCATAAATTAACTCGGTAGATTTGACGCTACACTGTCACGTCTGCATGGTTACAGAAGCCTACACTGAAGCTAGGGCCTCCGAATGTAATATAAAGACAGAATTTCATTAACTTCACTGTGGGAAAGTTGATGTGTTGATAGGCTTCAATTTGCTTATAATCCCTGTATCCAAACGGTATACTCATTTACCTGGCTCTTATCAATAGCTTTTATCAATGTGTAAATTACAGGGCATGGAGAATGGTGTTTTTTTTCCTATCGGGGGAAAGAAAGTAGATGTTGTTCCACTTGGAACCGACAGGTTGCACGACCTTATTCTTTGTTTCGTCGCGCGTAAACGTGGTGAAATTGAGGGCATTAAGTCAGAGTCAGAATGCGGTGTATCTGTGTCACACCTCTATTTCTGTCATCTCCACCATGAAGAAATAGCTGGATGAAACATCCGATACCTCAAAACTAAACTCACGGTCAGAAAACGTGTAGATTAAAAAGAGGTAAAAAAGGGAATTAAGTTCCATTTATAAGTGATGTTCTAGTCCCTCTATGGGGAGAGAGAGGGGTTACTAGTCCCTCTATGGGGAGAGAGAGGGGTTACTAGTCCCTCTATGGGGAGAGAGAGGGGTTACTAGTCCCTCTATGGGGAGAGAGAGGGGTTACTAGTCCCTCTGTAGGGGAGAGAGAGGGGTTACTAGTACCTCTATGGGGAGAGAGGGGTTACTAGTCCCTCTATGGGGAGAGAGAGGGGTTACTAGTCCCTCTGTAGGGGAGAGAGAGGGGTTACTAGTCCCTCTATGGGGAGAGAGAGGGGTTACTAGTCCCTCTATGGGGAGAGAGAGGGGTAACTAGTCCCTCTATGGGGAGAGAGAGAGGTTACTTGTCCCTCTATGGGGAGAGAGAGGGGTTACTAGTCCCTCTGTAGGGGAGAGAGAGGGGTTACTAGTCCCTCTGTAGGGGAGAGGGAGGGGTTACTAGTCCCTCTATGGGGAGAGAGAGGGGTTACTAGTCCCTCTATGGGGGAGAGAGGGGTTACTAGTCCCTCTATGGGGAGAGAGAGGGGTTACTAGTACCTCTATGGGGAGAGGGAGGGGTTACTAGTCCCTCTATGGGGAGAGAGATGGGTTACTAGTCCCTCTATGGGGAGAGAGAGGGGTTACTAGTACCTCTATGGGGGAGAGAGGGGTTACTAGTCCCTCTGTAGGGGAGAGAGAGGGGTTACTAGTCCCTCTATGGGGAGAGAGAGGGGTTACTAGTCCCTCTGTAGGGGAGAGAGAGGGGTTACTAGTCCCTCTATGGGGAGAGAGAGGGGTTACTAGTCCCTCTATGGGGAGAGAGAGGGGTTACTAGTCCCTCTATGGGGAGAGAGAGAGGGTTACTAGTCCCTCTATGGGGAGAGAGAGGGGTTACTAGTCCCTCTATCTGGAGAGAGAGGGGTTACTAGTCCCTCTGTAGGGGAGAGAGATGGGTTACTAGTCCCTCTGTAGGGGAGAGAGAGGGGTTACTAGTCCCTCGATGGGGAGAGAGAGGGATTACTAGTCCCTCTATGGGGAGAGAGAAGGGTTACTATTCCCTCTGTAGGGGAGAGAGAGGGGTTACTAGTCTCTCTATGGGGAGAGAGAGGGGTTACTAGTCCCTCTATGGGGAGAGAGAGGGGTTACTAGTCCCTCTATGGGGGAGAGGGGGTTACTAGTACCTCTATGGGGAGAGCGAGGGGTTACTAGTCCCTCTATGGGGAGAGAGAGGGGTTACTAGTCCCTCTATGGGGAGAGAGAGGGGTTACTAGTCCCTCTGTAGGGGAGAGAGAGGGGTTACTAGTCCCTCTATGGGGAGAGAGAGGGGTCACTAGTCCCTCTGTAGGGGGAGAGAGAGGTTACTAGTCCCTCTATGGGGAGAGAGAGGGGTTACTAGTCCCTCTATGGGGAGAGAGAGGGGTTACTAGTCCCTCTATGGGGAGAGAGAGGGGTTACTAGTCCCTCTGTAGGGGAGAGAGAGGGGTTACTAGTCCCTCTATGGGGAGAGAGAGGGGTCACTAGTCCCTCTGTAGGGGGGAGAGAGAGAGGTTACTAGTCCCTCTATGGGGAGAGAGAGGGGTTACTAGTCCCTCTATGGGGAGAGAGAGGGGTTACCAGTCCCTCTGTAGGGGAGAGAGAGGGGTTACCAGTCCCTCTGTAGGGAAGAGAGAGGGGTTACTAGTCCCTCTATGGGGAGAGAGAGGGGTTACTAGTCCCTCTGTAGGGAGAGAGAGGGGTTACTAGTCCCTCTGTAGGGGAGAGAGAGGGGTTACTAGTCTCTCTATGGGGAGAGAGAGGGGTTACTAGTCCCTCTATGGGGAGAGTGAGGGGTTGCTAGTCCATCTATGGGGAGAGAGAGGGGTTACTAGTCCCTCTGTAGGGGAGAGAGAGGGGTTACTAGTCCCTCTATGGGGAGAGAGAGGGGTTACTAGTCCCTCTATGGGGAGAGAGAGGGGTTACTAGTACCTCTATGGGGAGAGAGAGGGGTTACTAGTCCCTCTATGGGGAGAGAGAGGGGTTACTAGTCCCTCTATGGGGAGAGAGAGGGGTTACTAGTCCCTCTGTAGGGGAGAGAGAGGGGTTACTAGTCCCTCTATGGGGGAGAGAGGGGTTACTAGTCCCACTATGGGGAGAGAGAGGGGTTACTAGTCCCTCTATGGGGAGAGAGAGGGGTTACTAGTCCCTCTGTGGGGAGAGAGAGGGGTTACTAGTCTCTCTATGGGGAGAGAGAGGGGTTACTAGTCCCTGTATGGGGAGAGAGAGGGGTTACTAGTCCCTCTATGGGGAGAGAGAGGGGTGACTAGTCCCTCTATGGGGAGAGCGAGGGGTTACTAGTCCCTCTATGGGGAGAGAGAGGGGTTACTAGTCCCTCTGTAGGGGAGAGAGAGGGGTTACTAGTCCCTCTATGGGGAGAGCGAGGGGTTACTAGTCCATCTATGGGGAGAGAGAGGGGTTACTAGTCCCTCTGTAGGGGAGAGAGAGGGGTTACTAGTCCCTCTATGTGGAGAGAGAGGGGTTACTAGTACCTCTATGGGGAGAGAGAGGGGTTACTAGTACCTCTATGGGGAGAGCGAGGGGTTACTAGTACCTCTATGGGGAGAGAGAGGGGTTACTAGTCCCTCTATGGGGAGAGAGAGGGGTTACTAGTCCCTCTATGGGGAGAGAGAGGGGTTACTAGTCCCTCTGTAGGGGAGAGAGAGGGGTTACTAGTCCCTCTATGGGGAGAGAGAGGGGTCACTAGTCCCTCTGTAGGGGAGAGAGAGAGGTTACTAGTCCCTCTATGGGGAGAGAGAGGGGTTACTAGTCCCTCTATGGGGAGAGAGAGGGGTTACCAGTCCCTCTGTAGGGGGAGAGAGGGGTTACCAGTCCCTCTGTAGGGAAGAGAGAGGGGTTACTAGTCCCTCTATGGGGAGAGAGAGGGGTTACTAGTCCCTCTGTAGGGGAGAGAGAGGGGTTACTAGTCCCTCTGTAGGGGAGAGAGGGGTTACTAGTCTCTCTATGGGGAGAGAGAGGGGTTACTAGTCCCTCTATGGGGAGAGAGAGGGGTTACTAGTCCCTCTATGGGGAGAGCGAGGGGTTACTAGTCCCTCTATGGGGAGAGCGAGGGGTTGCTAGTCCATCTATGGGGAGAGAGAGGGGTTACTAGTCCCACTGTAGGGGAGAGAGAGGGGTTACTAGTCCCTCTATGGGGAGAGAGGGGTTACTAGTCCCTCTATGGGGGAGAGAGAGGTTACTAGTCCCTCTATGGGGAGAGAGAGGGGTTACTAGTCCCTCTATGGGGAGAGAGAGGGGTTACTAGTCCCTCTATGGGGAGAGAGAGGGGTTACTAGTCCCTCTGTAGGGGAGAGAGAGGGGTTACTAGTCCCTCTATGGGGAGAGAGAGGGGTCACTAGTCCCTCTGTAGGGGGAGAGAGAGGTTACTAGTCCCTCTATGGGGAGAGAGAGGGGTTACTAGTCCCTCTATGGGGAGAGAGAGGGGTTACCAGTCCCTCTGTAGGGGAGAGAGAGGGGTTACCAGTCCCTCTGTAGGGAAGAGAGAGGGGTTACTAGTCCCTCTATGGGGAGAGAGAGGGGTTACTAGTCCCTCTGTAGGGGAGAGAGAGGGGTTACTAGTCCCTCTGTAGGGGAGAGAGAGGGGTTACTAGTCTCTCTATGGGGAGAGAGAGGGGTTACTAGTCCCTCTATGGGGAGAGTGAGGGGTTGCTAGTCCATCTATGGGGAGAGAGAGGGGTTACTAGTCCCTCTGTAGGGGAGAGAGAGGGGTTACTAGTCCCTCTATGGGGAGAGAGAGGGGTTACTAGTCCCTCTATGGGGAGAGAGAGGGGTTACTAGTACCTCTATGGGGAGAGAGAGGGGTTACTAGTCCCTCTATGGGGAGAGAGAGGGGTTACTAGTCCCTCTATGGGGAGAGAGAGGGGTTACTAGTCCCTCTGTAGGGGAGAGAGAGGGGTTACTAGTCCCTCTATGGGGAGAGAGAGGGGTTACTAGTCCCACTATGGGGAGAGAGAGGGGTTACTAGTCCCTCTATGGGGAGAGAGAGGGGTTACTAGTCCCTCTGTGGGGGAGAGAGAGGGGTTACTAGTCTCTCTATGGGGAGAGAGAGGGGTTACTAGTCCCTGTATGGGGAGAGAGAGGGGTTACTAGTCCCTCTATGGGGAGAGAGAGGGGTGACTAGTCCCTCTATGGGGAGAGCGAGGGGTTACTAGTCCCTCTATGGGGAGAGAGAGGGGTTACTAGTCCCTCTGTAGGGGAGAGAGAGGGGTTACTAGTCCCTCTATGGGGAGAGCGAGGGGTTACTAGTCCATCTATGGGGAGAGAGAGGGGTTACTAGTCCCTCTGTAGGGGAGAGAGAGGGGTTACTAGTCCCTCTATGTGGAGAGAGAGGGGTTACTAGTACCTCTATGGGGAGAGAGAGGGGTTACTAGTACCTCTATGGGGAGAGCGAGGGGTTACTAGTACCTCTATGGGGAGAGAGAGGGGTTACTAGTCCCTCTATGGGGAGAGAGAGGGGTTACTAGTCCCTCTATGGGGAGAGAGAGGGGTTACTAGTCCCTCTGTAGGGGAGAGAGAGGGGTTACTAGTCCCTCTATGGGGAGAGAGAGGGGTCACTAGTCCCTCTGTAGGGGAGAGAGAGAGGTTACTAGTCCCTCTATGGGGAGAGAGAGGGGTTACTAGTCCCTCTATGGGGGAGAGAGGGGTTACCAGTCCCTCTGTAGGGGAGAGAGAGGGGTTACCAGTCCCTCTGTAGGGAAGAGAGAGGGGTTACTAGTCCCTCTATGGGGAGAGAGAGGGGTTACTAGTCCCTCTGTAGGGGAGAGAGAGGGGTTACTAGTCCCTCTGTAGGGGGAGAGAGGGGTTACTAGTCTCTCTATGGGGAGAGAGAGGGGTTACTAGTCCCTCTATGGGGAGAGAGAGGGGTTACTAGTCCCTCTATGGGGAGAGCGAGGGGTTACTAGTCCCTCTATGGGGAGAGCGAGGGGTTGCTAGTCCATCTATGGGGAGAGAGAGGGGTTACTAGTCCCACTGTAGGGGAGAGAGAGGGGTTACTAGTCCCTCTATGGGGAGAGAGAGGGGTTACTAGTCCCTCTATGGGGAGAGAGTGGGGTTACTAGTACCTCTATGGGGAGAGAGAGGGTTTACTAGTCCCTCTATGGGGAGAGAGAGGGGTTACTAGTCCCTCTGTAGGGGAGAGAGAGGGGTTACTAGTCTCTCTATGGGGAGAGAGAGGGGTTACTAGTCCCTCTATGGGGAGAGAGAGGGGTTACTAGTCCCTCTATGGGGAGAGAGAGGGGTTACTAGTCCCTCTGTAGGGGAGAGAGGGGTTACTAGTCCCTCTATGGGGAGAGAGAGGGGTTACTAGTCCCTCTATGTGGAGAGAGGGGGTTACTAGTCCCTCTGTAGGGGAGAGAGGGGTTACTAGTCTCTATGGGGAGAGAGAGGGGTTACTAGTCCCTCTATGGGGAGAGAGAGGGGTTACTAGTCCCTCTATGGGGAGAGAGAGGGGTTACTAGTCCCTCTGTAGGGGAGAGAGAGGGGTTACTAGTCCCTCTATGGGGAGAGAGAGAGGTTACTAGTCCCTCTATGGGGAGAGAGGGGGTTACTAGTCCCTCTATGGGGAGAGAGAGGGGTTACTAGTCCCTCTGTAGGGGAGAGAGAGGGGTTACTAGTCCCTCTGTAGAGGGAGAGTGAGGGGTTACTAGTCCCTCTATGGGGAGAGAGAGGGGTTACTAGTCCCTCTATGGGGGAGAGAGGGGTTACTAGTCCCTCTGTAGGGGAGAGAGAGGGGTTACTAGTCCCTCTGTAGGGGAGAGAGAGGGGTTACTAGTCTCTCTATGGGGGAGAGAGGGGTTACTAGTCCCTCTATGGGGAGAGAGAGGGGTTACTAGTCCCTCTATGGGGAGAGCGAGGGGTTACTAGTCCCTCTATGGGGAGAGCGAGGGGTTACTAGTCCATCTATGGGGAGAGAGAGGGGTTACTAGTCCCTCTGTAGGGGGGAGAGAGGGGTTACTAGTCCCTCTATGGGGAGAGAGAGGGGTTACTAGTCTCTCTATGGGGGAGAGAGGGGTTACTAGTACCTCTATGGGGAGAGAGAGGGGTTACTAGTACCTCTGTGGGGAGAGAGAGGGGTTACTAGTCCCTCTGTAGGGGAGAGAGAGGGGTTACTAGCCCCTTCATGGGGAGAGAGAGGGGTTACTAGTACCTCTATGGGGAGAGAGAGGGGTTACTAGTCCCTCTGTAGGGGGGAGAGAGGGGTTACTAGTCCCTCTGTATGGGAGAGAGAGGGGTTACTAGTCTCTCTATGGGGAGAGAGAGGGGTTACTAGTCCCTCTATGGGGAGAGAGAGGGGTTACTAGTCCCTCTATGGGGGAGAGAGGGGGTACTAGTCCCTCTATGGGGAGAGAGAGGGGTTACTAGTCCCTCTATGGGGAGAGAGGGGGGGGTACTAGTCCCTCTATGGGGAGAGAGAGGGGTTACTAGTCCCTCTATGGGGAGAGAGAGGGGTTACTAGTCCCTTTGTAGGGGAGAGAGAGGGGTTACTAGTCCCTCTATGGGGAGAGAGAGGGGTCACTAGTCCCTCTGTAGGGGAGAGAGAGAGGTTACTAGTCCCTCTATGGGGAGAGAGAGGGGTTACTAGTCCCTCTATGGGGAGAGAGAGGGGTTACCAGTCCCTCTGTAGGGGGAGAGAGGGGTTACCAGTCCCTCTGTAGGGGAGAGAGAGGGGTTACTAGTCCCTCTATGGGGAGAGAGAGGGGTTACTAGTCCCTCTGTAGGGGGAGAGAGGGGTTACTAGTCCCTCTGTAGGGGAGAGAGAGGGGTTACTAGTCTCTCTATGGGGAGAGAGAGGGGTTACTAGTCCCTCTATGGGGAGAGAGAGGGGTTACTAGTCCCTCTATGGGGAGAGCGAGGGGTTACTAGTCCCTCTATGGGGAGAGCGAGGGGTTGCTAGTCCATCTATGGGGAGAGAGAGGGGTTACTAGTCCCTCTATGGGGAGAGAGGGGGTTACTAGTCCCTCTGTAGGGGAGAGAGAGGGGTTACTAGTCCCTCTGTAGGGGGAGAGAGGGGTTACTAGTCCCTCTGTAGAGGAGAGAGAGGGGTTACTAGTCCCTCTATGGGGAGAGAGAGGGGTTACTAGTCCCTCTATGGGGAGAGAGAGGGGTTACTAGTCCCTCTGTAGGGGAGAGAGAGGGGTTACTAGTCCCTCTGTAGAGGAGAGAGAGGGGTTACTAGTCTCTCTATGGGGAGAGAGAGGGGTTACTAGTCCCTCTATGGGGAGAGAGAGGGGTTACTAGTCCCTCTATGGGGAGAGCGAGGGGTTACTAGTCCCTCTATGGGGAGAGCGAGGGGTTACTAGTCCCTCTATGGGGAGAGCGAGGGGTTACTAGTCCATCTATGGGGAGAGAGAGGGGTTACTAGTCCCTCTGTAGGGGAGAGAGAGGGGTTACTAGTCCCTCTATGGGGAGAGAGAGGGGTTACTAGTCTCTCTATGTGGAGAGAGAGGGGTTACTAGTACCTCTATGGGGAGAGAGAGGGGTTACTAGTACCTCTGTGGGGAGAGAGAGGGGTTACTAGTCCCTCTGTAGGGGAGAGAGAGGGGTTACTAGCCCCTTCATGGGGAGAGAGAGGGGTTACTAGTACCTCTATGGGGAGAGAGAGGGGTTACTAGTACCTCTATGGGGAGAGAGAGGGGTTACTAGTCCCTCTGTAGGGGAGAGAGAGGGGTTACCAGTCCCTCTGTAGGGGAGAGAGAGGGGTTACTAGTCCCTCTATGGGGAGAGAGAGGGGTTACTAGTCCCTCTATGGGGAGAGAGAGGGGTTACTAGTCCCTCTATGGGGAGAGAGAGGGGTTACTAGTCCCTCTGTAGGGGAGAGAGAGGGGTTACTAGTCCCTCTATGGGGAGAGAGAGGGGTCACTAGTCCCTCTGTAGGGGGAGAGAGAGGTTACTAGTCCCTCTATGGGGAGAGAGAGGGGTTACTAGTCCCTCTATGGGGAGAGAGAGGGGTTACCAGTCCCTCTGTAGGGGAGAGAGAGGGGTTACCAGTCCCTCTGTAGGGAAGAGAGAGGGGTTACTAGTCCCTCTATGGGGAGAGAGAGGGGTTACTAGTCCCTCTGTAGGGGAGAGAGAGGGGTTACTAGTCCCTCTGTAGGGAGAGAGAGGGGTTACTAGTCTCTCTATGGGGAGAGAGAGGGGTTACTAGTCCCTCTATGGGGAGAGAGAGGGGTTACTAGTCCCTCTATGGGGAGAGCGAGGGGTTACTAGTCCCTCTATGGGGAGAGCGAGGGGTTGCTAGTCCATCTATGGGGAGAGAGAGGGGTTACTAGTCCCACTGTAGGGGAGAGAGGGGTTACTAGTCCCTCTATGGGGAGAGAGAGGGGTTACTAGTCCCTCTATGGGGAGAGAGTGGGGTTACTAGTACCTCTATGGGGAGAGAGAGGGTTTACTAGTCCCTCTATGGGGAGAGAGAGGGGTTACTAGTCTCTCTATGGGGAGAGAGAGGGGTTACTAGTCCCTCTATGGGGAGAGAGAGGGGTTACTAGTCCCTCTATGGGGAGAGAGAGGGGTTACTAGTCCCTCTGTAGGGGAGAGAGGGGTTACTAGTCCCTCTATGGGGAGAGAGAGGGGTTACTAGTCCCTCTATGTGGAGAGAGGGGGGTTACTAGTCCCTCTGTAGGGGAGAGAGAGGGGTTACTAGTCTCTCTATGGGGAGAGAGAGGGGTTACTAGTCCCTCTATGGGGAGAGAGAGGGGTTACTAGTCCCTCTATGGGGAGAGAGAGGGGTTACTAGTCCCTCTGTAGGGGAGAGAGAGGGGTTACTAGTCCCTCTATGGGGAGAGAGAGAGGTTACTAGTCCCTCTATGGGGAGAGAGGGGGTTACTAGTCCCTCTATGGGGAGAGAGAGGGGTTACTAGTCCCTCTGTAGGGGAGAGAGAGGGGTTACTAGTCCCTCTGTAGAGGAGAGTGAGGGGTTACTAGTCCCTCTATGGGGAGAGAGAGGGGTTACTAGTCCCTCTATGGGGAGAGAGAGGGGTTACTAGTCCCTCTGCAGGGGAGAGAGAGGGGTTACTAGTCCCTCTGTAGGGGAGAGAGAGGGGTTACTAGTCTCTCTATGGGGAGAGAGAGGGGTTACTAGTCCCTCTATGGGGAGAGAGAGGGGTTACTAGTCCCTCTATGGGGAGAGCGAGGGGTTACTAGTCCCTCTATGGGGAGAGCGAGGGGTTACTAGTCCATCTATGGGGAGAGAGAGGGGTTACTAGTCCCTCTGTAGGGGAGAGAGAGGGGTTACTAGTCCCTCTATGGGGAGAGAGAGGGGTTACTAGTCTCTCTATGGGGAGAGAGAGGGGTTACTAGTACCTCTATGGGGAGAGAGAGGGGTTACTAGTACCTCTGTGGGGAGAGAGAGGGGTTACTAGTCCCTCTGTAGGGAGAGAGAGGGGTTACTAGCCCCTTCATGGGGAGAGAGAGGGGTTACTAGTACCTCTATGGGGAGAGAGAGGGGTTACTAGTCCCTCTGTAGGGGGAGAGAGGGGTTACTAGTCCCTCTGTATGGGAGAGAGAGGGGTTACTAGTCTCTCTATGGGGGAGAGAGGGGTTACTAGTCCCTCTATGGGGAGAGAGAGGGGTTACTAGTCCCTCTATGGGGGAGAGAGGGGGGTACTAGTCCCTCTATGGGGGGAGAGAGGGGTTACTAGTCCCTCTATGTGGGAGAGGGGGGTACTAGTCCCTCTATGGGGAGAGAGAGGGGTTACTAGTCCCTCTATGGGGAGAGAGAGGGGTTACTAGTCCCTTTGTAGGGGAGAGAGAGGGGTTACTAGTCCCTCTATGGGGAGAGAGAGGGGTCACTAGTCCCTCTGTAGGGGAGAGAGAGAGGTTACTAGTCCCTCTATGGGGAGAGAGAGGGGTTACTAGTCCCTCTATGGGGAGAGAGAGGGGTTACCAGTCCCTCTGTAGGGGGAGAGAGGGGTTACCAGTCCCTCTGTAGGGGAGAGAGAGGGGTTACTAGTCCCTCTATGGGGAGAGAGAGGGGTTACTAGTCCCTCTGTAGGGGAGAGAGAGGGGTTACTAGTCCCTCTGTAGGGGAGAGAGAGGGGTTACTAGTCTCTCTATGGGGAGAGAGAGGGGTTACTAGTCCCTCTATGGGGAGAGAGAGGGGTTACTAGTCCCTCTATGGGGAGAGCGAGGGGTTACTAGTCCCTCTATGGGGAGAGCGAGGGGTTGCTAGTCCATCTATGGGGAGAGAGAGGGGTTACTAGTCCCTCTATGGGGAGAGAGGGGGTTACTAGTCCCTCTGTAGGGGAGAGAGAGGGGTTACTAGTCCCTCTGTAGGGGAGAGAGAGGGGTTACTAGTCCCTCTGTAGAGGAGAGAGAGGGGTTAATAGTCCCTCTATGGGGAGAGAGAGGGGTTACTAGTCCCTCTATGGGGAGAGAGAGGGGTTACTAGTCCCTCTGTAGGGGAGAGAGAGGGGTTACTAGTCCCTCTGTAGAGGAGAGAGAGGGGTTACTAGTCTCTCTATGGGGAGAGAGAGGGGTTACTAGTCCCTCTATGGGGAGAGAGAGGGGTTACTAGTCCCTCTATGGGGAGAGCGAGGGGTTACTAGTCCCTCTATGGGGGAGAGCGAGGGGTTACTAGTCCCTCTATGGGGAGAGCGAGGGGTTACTAGTCCATCTATGGGGAGAGAGAGGGGTTACTAGTCCCTCTGTAGGGGAGAGAGAGGGGTTACTAGTCCCTCTATGGGGAGAGAGAGGGGTTACTAGTCTCTCTATGGGGAGAGAGAGGGGTTACTAGTACCTCTATGGGGAGAGAGAGGGGTTACTAGTACCTCTGTGGGGAGAGAGAGGGGTTACTAGTCCCTCTGTAGGGGAGAGAGAGGGGTTACTAGCCCCTTCATGGGGAGAGAGAGGGGTTACTAGTACCTCTATGGGGAGAGAGAGGGGTTACTAGTACCTCTATGGGGAGAGAGAGGGGTTACTAGTCCCTCTGTAGGGGAGAGAGAGGGGTTACTAGTCCCTCTGTATGGGAGAGAGAGGGGTTACTAGTCTCTCTATGGGGAGAGAGAGGGGTTACTAGTCCCTTTATGGGGAGAGAGAGGGGTTACTAGTACCTCTGTGGGGAGAGAGAGGGGTTACTAGTCCCTCTGTAGGGGAGAGAGAGGGGTTACTAGCCCCTTCATGGGGAGAGAGAGGGGTTACTAGTCTCTCTATGGGGAGAGAGGGGGTTACTCGTCCCTCTATGGGGAGAGCGAGGGGTTACTAGTCCCTCTATGGGGAGAGAGAGGGGTTACTAGTCCCTCTATGGGGAGAGAGAGGGGTTACTAGTCCCTCTGTAGGGGAGAGAGAGGGGTTACTAGTCCCTCTATGGGGAGAGAGAGGGGTCACTAGTCCCTCTGTAGGGGAGAGAGAGAGGTTACTAGTCCCTCTATGGGGAGAGAGAGGGGTTCCTAGTCCCTCTATGGGGAGAGAGAGGGGTTACCAGTCCCTCTGTAGGGGAGAGAGAGGGGTTACCAGTCCCGCTGTAGGGGAGAGAGAGGGGTTACTAGTCCCTCTATGGGGAGAGAGAGGGGTTACTAGTCCCTCTGTAGGGGAGAGAGAGGGGTTACTAGTCCCTCTGTAGGGGGAGAGAGGGGTTACTAGTCTCTCTATGGGGAGAGAGAGGGGTTACTAGTCCCTCTATGGGGAGAGAGAGGGGTTACTAGTCCCTCTATGGGGAGAGCGAGGGGTTACTAGTCCCTCTATGGGGAGAGCGAGGGGTTGCTAGTCCATCTATGGGGAGAGAGAGGGGTTACTAGTCCCTCTGTAGGGGGAGAGAGGGGTTACTAGTCCCTCTATGGGGAGAGAGAGGGGTTACTAGTCCCTCTATGGGGAGAGAGAGGGGTTACTAGTACCTCTATGGGGAGAGAGAGGGGTTACTAGTCCCTCTATGGGGAGAGAGAGGGGTTATTAGTCCCTCTATGGGGAGAGAGAGGGGTTACTAGTCCCTCTGTAGGGGAGAGAGAGGGGTTACTAGTCCCTCTATGGGGAGAGAGAGGGGTTACTAGTCCCACTATGGGGAGAGAGAGGGGTTACTAGTCCCTCTATGGGGAGAGAGAGGGGTTACTAGTCCCTCTGTAGGGGAGAGAGAGGGGTTACTAGTCTCTATGGGGAGAGAGAGGGGTTACTAGTCCCTGTATGGGGAGAGAGAGGGGTTACTAGTCCCTCTATGGGGAGAGAGAGGGGTGACTAGTCCCTCTATGGGGAGAGCGAGGGGTTACTAGTCCCTCTATGGGGAGAGAGAGGGGTTACTAGTCCCTCTGTAGGGGGAGAGAGGGGTTACTAGTCCCTCTATGGGGAGAGCGAGGGGTTACTAGTCCATCTATGGGGAGAGAGAGGGGTTACTAGTCCCTCTGTAGGGGGAGAGAGAGGGGTTACTAGTCCCTCTATGGGGAGAGAGAGGGGTTACTAGTCCCTCTATGGGGAGAGAGAGGGGTTACTAGTCCCTCTGTAGGGGAGAGAGAGGGGTTACTAGTCCCTCTATGGGGAGAGAGAGGGGTTACTAGTCCCTCTATGGGGAGAGAGAGGGGTTACTAGTCCCTCTATGGGGGAGAGAGGGGGTTACTAGTCCCTCTGTAGGGGGAGAGAGGGGTTACTAGTCTCTCTATGGGGAGTGAGAGGGGTTACTAGTCCCTGTATGGGGAGAGAGAGGGGTTACTAGTCCCTCTATGGGGAGAGAGAGGGGTTACTAGTCCCTCTATGGGGAGAGCGAGGGGTTACTAGTCCCTCTATGGGGAGAGCGAGGGGTTACTAGTCCCTCTATGGGGAGAGAGAGGGGTTACTAGTCCCTCTGTAGGGGGAGAGAGGGGTTACTAGTCCCTGTATGGGGAGAGAGAGGGGTTACTAGTCCCTCTATGGGGAGAGAGAGGGGTTACTAGTCCCTCTGTATGGGAGAGAGAGGGGTTACTAGTCCCTCTATGGGGAGAGAGAGGGGTCACTAGTCCCTCTGTAGGGGAGAGAGAGAGGTTACTAGTCCCTCTATGGGGAGAGAGAGGGGTTACTAGTCCCTCTATGGGGAGAGAGAGGGGTTACTAGTCCCTCTATGGGGAGAGAGAGGGGTTACCAGTCCCTCTGTAGTGGAGAGAGAGGGGTTACTAGTCCCTCTATGGGGAGAAAGGGGGTTCTAGTCCCTCTATGGGGAGAGAGAGACGTTACTAGTCCTTCTATGGGGAGAGAGAGGGGTTACTAGTCCCTCTATGGGGAGAGAGAGGGGTTACTAGTCTCTCTATGGGGAGAGAGAGGGGTTACTAGTCCCTCTGTAGGGGAGAGAGAGAGGTTACTAGTCCCTCTATGGGGAGAGAGAGGGGTTACTAGTCCCTCTATGGGGAGAGAGAGGGGTTACTAGTCCCTCTGTAGGGGAGAGAGAGGGGTTACTAGTCCCTCTGTAGAGGAGAGAGAGGGGTTACTAGTCCCTCTATGGGGAGAGAGAGGGGTTACTAGTCCCTCTATGGGGAGAGAGAGGGGTTACTAGTCCCTCTGTAGGGGAGAGAGAGGGGTTACTAGTCCCTCTATGGGGAGAGAGAGGGGTCACTAGTCCCTCTGTAGGGGAGAGAGAGAGGTTACTAGTCCCTCTATGGGGAGAGAGAGGGGTTACTAGTCCCTCTATGGGGAGAGAGAGGGGTTACCAGTCCCTCTGTAGGGGAGAGAGAGGAGTTACTAGTCCCTCTATGGGAGAGAGAGAGGTTACTAGTCCCTCTATGGGGAGAGAGAGGGGTTACTAGTCCCTCTATGGGTAGAGAGAGGGGTTACTAGTCCCTCTGTAGAGGAGAGAGAGGGGTTACTAGTCCCTCTATGTGGAGAGAGAGGGGTTACTAGTCCCTCTATGGGGAGAGAGGGGTTACTAGTCCCTCTGTAGGGGAGAGAGAGGGGTTACTAGTCCCTCTGTAGAGGAGAGAGAGGGGTTACTAGTCCCTCTATGGGGAGAGAGAGGGGTTACTAGTCCCTCTATGGGGAGAGAGAGGGGTTACTAGTCCCTCTGTAGGGGAGAGAGAGGGGTTACTAGTCCCTCTGTAGGGGAGAGAGAGGGGTTACTAGTCTCTCTATGGGGAGAGAGAGGGGTTACTAGTCCCTCTATGGGGAGAGAGAGGGGTTACTAGTCCCTCTATGGGGGAGAGAGGGGTTACTAGTCCCTCTATGGGGAGAGCGAGGGGTTACTAGTCCCTAAATGGGGAGAGCGAGGGGTTACTAGTCCCTCTATGGGGAGAGAGAGGGGTTACTAGTCCCTCTGTAGGGGAGAGAGAGGGGTTACTAGTCCCTCTATGGGGAGAGAGAGGGGTCACTAGTCCCTCTATGGGGAGAGAGAGGGGTTACTAGTCCCTCTGTAGGGGAGAGAGAGGGGTTACTAGTCCCTCTATGGGGAGAGAGAGGGGTTACTAGTCCCTCTGTTGGGGAGAGAGAGAGGTTACTAGTCCCTCTATGGGGAGACAGGGGTTACTAGTCCCTCTATGGGGAGAGAGAGGGGTTACTAGTCCCTCTATGGGGAGAGAGAGGGGTTACCAGTCCCTCTGTAGGGGAGAGAGAGGGGTTACTAGTCCCTCTATGGGGAGAGAGAGGAGTTACTAGTCCCTCTATGGGGAGAGAGAGGGGTTACTAGTCTCTCTATGTGGAGAGAGAGGGGTTACTAGTCCCTCTGTAGGGGTGAGAGAGGGGTTACTAGTCCCTCTATGGGGAGAAAGGGGGTTCTAGCCCCTCTATGGGGAGAGAGAGACGTTACTAGTCCTTCTATGGGGAGAGAGAGGGGTTACTAGTCCCTCTATGGGGAGAGAGAGGGGTTACTAGTCCCTCTATGGGGAGAGAGAGGGGTTACTAGTCCCTCTGTAGGGGAGAGAGAGGGGTTACTAGTCCCTCGATGGGGAGAGAGAGGGGTTACTAGTCCCTCTATGGGGAGAGAGAAGGGTTACTATTCCCTCTGTAGGGGAGAGAGAGGGGTTACTTGTCCCTCTGTAGGGGAGAGAGGGTATTTTAGTCCTTCTGTAGGGGAGAGAGGGTGTTCTAGTCCTTCTGTAGGGGAGAGAGGGTGTTCTAGTCCTTTTGTAGGGGAGGGAGGGTGTTCTAGCCCTTCTGTAGGGGAGAGAGGGTGTTCTAGTCTTTCTGTAGGGGAGGGAGGGTGTTCTAGTCCTTCTGTAGGGGAGAGAGGGTGTTCTAGTCCTTATGGAGGGGAGAGAGTGTCTTTTAGTCCTTCTGTCGTGGAGAGAGGGTGTTCTAGTCCTTCTGTAGGGGAGGGAGGGTGTTCTAGCCCTTCTGTAGGGGAGAGAGGGTGTTCTAGTCTTTCTGTAGGGGAGAGAGGGTGGTCTAATCCTTCTGTAGGGGAGAGAGGATGTTTTAGTCCTTCTGTGGGGAAGAGAGGGTGTTCTGGTCCATCTGTAGGGGAGAGAGGGTGTTCTAGTCCTTCTGTAGGGGAGAGAGGGTGTTCTAGTCCTTCTGTAGGGGAGGGAGGGTATTCTTTCCTTATGTAGAGGAGGGAGGGTGTTCTAGTCCTTCTGTAGGGGAGAGAGGGTGTTCTAGTCCTTCTTTAGGGGAGAGAGGGTGTTCTAGTCCTTCTGTAGGGGAGAGAGGATATTCTAGTCCTTCTGTAGGGGAGAGAGGGTGTTCTAGCCCATCTGTAGGGGAGGGAGGGGTTTCTAGCCCCTCTGTGGAGGCGAGAGGAGGTTTTAGATCTAGGATGGTGGGTGGGGGGGTCGAGTTCTATTCCATTGGAGAGATGGGAGACCCTCAGAGGTATTTGGAGTCTGATCATGTTGCACGCCTGAAGAACTGACCAGCCTGCTTCAAACCAAGGAGCGATGACCCCTGACCTCTTTGTTAAAACGAAAACAGATGCCGCCGAGGTGACTCATATCCGGCCTTAAATAAGCTGGTGAGGAATTTTTCACCCTGTCCTCCGCTCTGTTATTTCTTCTCCTCCTCCACTCTCTCGTTACTCCTGTCTTCTCCCTGCAACTCACAGCACATCCCTCACTCCCAACTTCATTAAATACGGCCAATACCAAAGCACAGTTTTTTTTAAGTATATGCATGTATTCCTGGCATTGGAATGGACTTGTTTATAGCCCTGACCCTTGATGCTTGATGTCTTTAAACAGTCTTAAACCAGCTCTGGCAAGGTCACTCCATTTCTGTTTACTTTTAAAAGAATATTTAGCCACAGGGGCTTTTAAAAGCATTTCTGTAAAACATCACCACAGAGAGAGATGGGGAGAGAGAAACACGCCAAGAACGTTATGATGTGAATGTGGTTCTTGCATAATAGTGTTCAATTATTTCCAACATTATGATTAGCTTAATACTTCAACATATTTTTAAATGTTCATGACTACCAGTCTATCTTTCAGAAATGATCCTAGAGCGTAAAATCAAATAAGAAATGATGGTTCTAACACCGCTACTACTACTACTACTACTACTACAATACCACTATTACCACAATACTACTATTACTACAACACTAGTACTGCTACTACTGCAATAATAGCAATACTAATAATAATAATAATGCTAATAATAACATGAATGATTAACCTTGTGACAGTTCTGTGAATACAAACATGTGGAGCCATTAATAAGCACTATCTCCAACGCCGTGCATTTGGCCCAGCAAGCCTAATGATTTACATCCTCTATATGGGACCGATCCCTATCGGATTGATGAATGCACCGACCAATCATGTCCCCGCAAACGCCAGCATGTACATACACCAATAAGTGATGATGAACAGCTTGCGACGCCGTTATTTATGCCCGACCGTGGGGGGGGCCGCCTCGACGGTGGAGCCTGACTTACTGGGCTAGGCTTAGCTGGTCTGCTCTGATCTGGGCTGGTCTGATCTGGGCTGGTCTGATCTGGGCTGGTCTGAGCTGGTCTGATCCGGTCCGTTCTGGGCTGGTCTGGTCCATTCCCAGGTCTCTACTGTAAGAGGTCAGAGATCTCTCAGACACACATCTGGGGGACACGGACTGGGACTGTTATACATACGTAAGACTTCCACACCATGAAATCCAAATTCTCAAATATCCCTATTGCTTTGTTGTGTGTGTGTGTGTGTGTGTGTGTGTGTGTGTGTGTGTGTGTGTGTGTGTGTGTGTGTGTGTGTGTGTGTGTGTGTGTGTGTGTGTGTGTGTGTGTGTGTGTGTGTGTGTGTGTGTTTGTGTGTATGTGTGTGTGTGTGTGTGTGTGTGTGTGTGTGTGTGTGTGTGTGTGTGTGTGTGTGTGTGTGTGTGTGCGCATGCGTGCTGTGCGTGTGCGCGCGAGTGTGTGTGTATGTGCGTGCACGCGTGTGGACGTGTTGCACTACACTTGTGAGGACTTCAAGTTCCCACAAGAATAGTAAATTAACAAAACGTTTAATAGACCCTTGATGCTTGATGTCTTTAAACAGTCTTAAACCAGCTCTGGCAAGGTCACTCCATTTCTGTTTACTTTTATAAGAATATTTAGCCACTGGGCCTTTTAAAAGCATGGTCAAATGTCAAATGCTATCTCTAGGGGGTTTAGGGTTAAGGTTAGAATTAGTGTTAGGGTTAGAATTAGGTTTAGGGTTAGAAGCTAGGGTTAGTTTTAGGTTTAGGAACTAGGGTTACGGTTAGAATTAGTGTTAGGGTTAGAATGAGGGTCAGGGATTGGAGCTAGGGTTAGTTTTAGGGTTGGAGCAATCTCTAGGTTTAGGGTTATGGTTAAGGTTAGGTTATCAGGTTAAGGCTAGTGTTAAGGTTCGGGTTAGGGTAAGGGTAAGGGTAAGGCTTGGATTTAGGGTTAGGTGTTAGGGAAAATAGTATTTTGAATGGGTCTGAATTGTGCTTCCCCACAAGGTTAGTCGTACAAGACTGTGTGTGTGTCTATGTTTGTGCATGTGTGTGTGTGATTTGGTCTCCAGGTTGGAAAGCAGTAGAAATCTTGGCTCATACTCTCATGTTCAATTCTGTTCTCATTGCTTGTTGGTGTTACCATGGCCCAGCCTCAGTGTGTTTGCATGCAGATGGCCTTGTATAGTCAGCCTGGGGTTTATTTTCGTTGGCTAAAGAGGCACATCTCTTTTATAGCTCCTCTTAGCGATGTGCATCTGAGAGAGTTGACCTCGGTCGTCGGGCTTTATGAGACTCCTCCTGTTTCTCAGCCCCTCTGTTTCCTTATTTTCCGGTGCTGCTCATCTTTCTTTGTCAGCCCTTTTCACACATCCATCCATCCATCCGCAAGCAGGGAGACAGCCACACATCAGGAAATAAGGACTGAGAGACAGAGAGAAATCGTGTAGGTGGCGATGTGCTGTCTTTTACGCACTTCGAGGGAGTGCAGAGAGAGGGAGCGAGGGAAAGAGCCAGAGAGAGGGAGCGAGGGAAAGAGCCAGAGAGAGGGAGCGAGGGAAAGAGCCAGAGAGAGTGCAACAGCGAGCAGGCGTCCTCTCGGTTGCCGTAGGGCTTGAGTCCGTGGTGTGCGGCCAGGGCCATAAATGTCACATCCTGTAACAGAGAGCAGGGAAGAGACGGGGTGCAGGCCCCTACAATCCCACACACCCCCCTTACCTCACACTCATTTCGGGGGAACCTGGAGCATTTTGGGGACCAAGGGGCGAAGAAGGCTCCAGATCTGCGAAGAACATCTCGCCGTAGCGGGTGCTCTTCAATCGTGGGGCCCCCCCACTCCAAACTGTTGAGCAGACGACCGGGTCCTGAGAGTCCCCCGCGCCTAAACTGAAGTGACAGTTATTGGCCCCTCTCGTCCAGAAGAAATTGTAAAGCTATTTCCTGTTTTGTCCCATTTCTCAGTAGGAGTGTTTTCCAATGCATTTGATACGGCCATATTAACCGTGCACTCTTGAGCCAAGTCCATAACTCTTTCCTGGGATGGAATTTACTGCACAGTGTTATATTATAAGACGCTCTGTCTATGTGTCCCAGCATTTTTATTCTGCTCCGCCGCGTTCTCCGTCCCTAGTCACGACACATCGTAAACCGCAACACAAACCCCCAAAAGAGCTGTGCTGTCCCCTCTGATGTTTATGTCCTTTGTTTACCCCCAATGAAGCTCTCTTTACCCAAAACACAAACATGAACGTAGCATGACTGACATACAAGTACGTTTCCACAGCAGATTATATTAGGAAATGTTTACAGCACAGAATGACAAAGGTTTCCCCTCGGCCTTCTATTTGTATGACCAGACGTATGATTTCAGGCCATTAACTCCTTCTCCTGGTCATGCCCATTCAACAGATTTTATTTACGTGATAGGTTATGTGTGTGTGTGTGTGTGTGTGTGCGTGTGTGTGCGTGTGTGTGTGTGTGTGTGTGTGTGTGTGTGTGTGTGTGTGTGTGTGTGTGTGTGTGTGTGTGTGTGTGGTTGTGCGTGTGTGTACATGTGTGCGTGCGCAGGTGTGTATGTGTGTGCACGTGTGTGTGTGTTGAGTTGTCAGGGTGTCTGGTGATTCTCAGGGGGAGTGTTCCACATCTAAGCTCCATAACTCAAGAGATCCTTCAACTCTGCCCACTTCTCCACTCCTCCACTGTCCAGCCTAGTTCAGCCCAGCTCTGTTACACTCAATCTGGCCTGGCCTGAACCACAGTCCACCAGTCCAGCCTACCATTAGACTATCCCAGCTCTGTTACACTCAATCTGGCCTGGCCTGAACCACAGTCCACCAGTCCAGCCTACCATTAGACTGTCCCAGCTCTGTTACACTCAATCTGGCCTGGCCTGAACCACAGTCCACCAGTCCAGCCTACCATTAGACTATCCCAGCTCTGTTACACTCAATCTGGCCTGGCCTGAACCACAGTCCACCAGTCCAGCCTACCATTAGACTGTCCCAGCTCTGCATCCTGCTCATTTGCAGAATCTTTTACAAGGCTTCTGGTCAGGCTTTAATCCCCACATTTTATAGAAAATATCTAAAAAGGGAAGCATGAGGTTGTCCTGTGGTCCTAGTGAGTGACTCAGGCTGAGAGAGGATTGTACACAATAAAGTCCTCTTTCCATTGCCACTCATGATAACCTCCAAGCCTCAACCAACACTCCTTAACTTCCCACATATTCTCCCACATAGAGATGTAGCCTATTCCACGTAACCATCCACATGCCCATGTGTAGCAGTAGGGTTGTAGCAGTGTGCAGACTGTGTCCAGGTGTCAGCGCAGGCACCACATGGTAGATGTCTTACTTTGTCACCACATCCCCTTCTCCTCTCTTCTCCTCTCTCCACCCGCTGTGATTTACTTCTCCTCCCCTCCTCTTTTTATTGGCCGGAGGTCACCAAGAATCTGGACAGTTTCACCCTGCTGAAAGCAGTAAAACACTAAGCAGACACTCCCCTCCTAACCTACACCATCACCGCTTAAGGTGTGTGTGTGTGTGGGGGGCATCAGGAGGGCAGGAAATAATGATTATGACATGGGCTGTCAAACTCTCATTGCATAGATTTTAAAGCACATATAAGGCCCACACACTGTCTGGGCTCTTGACGTTCTCCTGGTTTGTCTTGGTTTATTGTTTGGGTTTTAATGCATTGCAATGTTGCTGACACAACCCCCCCCACACACACACACACACACTCAACCTCCAGGTTTCCTGTGTGCCCCAGCTAGGCCCTCCCCTCATCACCCTCCTCCTCCATGTGTACACATTAGTGCCCTTAAGAGCACGTCCCGGGCTCTCAAGCCCTGCTCTACTCCAGCCAGAGGGGCTCACCCCTCACACACTGCAATTAGCCTCCATCTGAGGAGCATTAGGCCATGCTGCTGTTTTAATACAGAGCACGTGTCCCAAAGTTGCGCCCTATTACCAATGTAGGGGGCCATTAGGGACTGAGCCAGGCCTGGCCGGGGAGAGGGGAGGGACCCGTGTTCTGACACCCACCGTAATGTCTTCCTCCACACTGGGCTTTCACCAGGAAGTTTCAGTGTGCTGTGACTTGAGGTTCAGGTGAAAGGACGCCGCCGGCGCTAGCCGACTGCTCATTTCAATTGCGGTTGGCAACGTTGGATGAGAGTTGGAGTTCAGTGGCAGGTTCCAGTGGAGCTTGGCGTGGGAAAGCACATGTTCAGTTTGCGGCCCATGGATACCGAGGACAGTGTGCGTTTGTGTATAGGTTAGCATGCTAATTCCATATGTACATATATCTTAATGAGCACATTGAAGTGGTGGAATGCCTGAGACCCACATCTTTGTCCTTAACATTAAATGGATGCTATTCATTAAATGCTAATTGTAATTGTAAAGACACAGGTGTTGGCATCCCATTCCCCGTCTGTCTGGCTCTTTCATTATCTCTCATGGGCGGCCGAGGACACCCTTTCAAAGACATGTAATGTTTTCAGGCAGGAAAATAATATTCATGTTCTTATTTTCTCCTGTGGAATTACTGACCTGTATTTTAAGATGAGAAGAGGAAGAGAGAGAGAGAGAGGGTGGGGTGGAATGGGATGGTACCTGGGATGGAGGGATAGGATGGGATGAGGGTGTACGGTTGCGGTGTATGATGGGATGGGTGAGGGTTTGGGGTGGAGGGTTGTTGATGGGATGGGATGGGAGTGAAAGGGTGGGATGGGGTTCTGGGGTAGAAGAATAGCGGGGTGGGGTGGTTGAGGGTCTGGGTGGTTGTTAATAGAGACGGGGGAGAGAGGTGGGGCTCCTTGGCTCCTGTTAATGATCATGATGTACTTGTGAAAAGGCAGGCTGGCACTGGCATGGCTCGGGCCTACTATCACACCATCACACAATCACACTACATGGGGGCGCACAACGCTCAGCAGGCCCAGAGAATTCAGCTAATTTAAGAGAGGCTTCTGGATTATTGTTAGGGGCTGATATTACAGAGTATTGTAGTGTGCCATCCATTTGGCCACATCATTTTTTCCCCCAAGATCCTTTCATTTGTTGAATAGATGTGAAAACTATAGAACCTAAGAATTCAGACACCGGGAAAACTGATGTCCGATGGGTACTGTACTTAGCACAGTAGGAGGCTATTTGTTCTCTTTCTAGAAGAAAAAAAACGTACCTGCTGCATACCGACCTGGTACCGACGAACCTGCCGTTTCTACTTGTAGAATCGCCCTGCTCGTCAATGACCGACATCTTGACTTTAAGCCAATCAGAAAGCACGACCCTCCACTCCTGTCAGGAGTGACAAGAAAAAGGAAGAGGGCTCCTTGCCCAGTGTTATCCACCTCCTTTTCATCAGAATTGTTATAACCAAAACAATAAAGTTGCATAATAAATATATGTATTTTTAGAGCAAGTCTTTACCTCCAGCTAAGGAGTTTTGTGCTTAAAGAAAGATTTTTATTGAAAGGTGCACTAGCTCCTGGCTTAGCTGTCTAACACACTGCATTTCAGTGCTAGAGGCATCACTACAGCCCCTGGTTCGATTCCAGGGTGTATCACAACCGGCCGTGATTGGGAGACCCATAGGGTGGCGCACAATTGGCCCAGTGTCATCCTGGTTAGGGTTTGGCCGGGGTAGGCCGTCATTGTAAATAAGAATTTGTTCTTAAAACTGACTTGCCTTGTTAAATAAAAAGACAAATAAATAGCTAGCTAACAAGTTAACATTGCTAACTGAGCCAGGCAGTCACACACACTTCATGAAATGAATGGGGTGGTAAGTGCAGCACAATGCATACAACACTAAATGATTGTGATCTAGCAAGATGATGAAAAAAATATTTAATTCACTCTCTACTATCCCATACTGCCAGTTCCAGTCCGCTTCCTATCTAACGTTAGCTAAATGGTTAGTATTGCCATTTGCCAGTTAACCCAACATAGCTAGCTAGTTTGCTACTCCACTGACTCTTGGCAGCTGCTTCATTCATAAACAAATCCATTGTGATTTAATGATAATGTTGCTAGCTACGCTAGGTATCTACACTGTAGCTGTGGCCATTTGGCTAGTATCAACAAGGGCAAGATCGGCGGTTGATCTGTACTATGTGAACAACAAAAAAGACTGCCGACACTGGGCAGAGGTGCTACGTATCTCTGGTATGTCTGAGGCTTAACAATGCATGGAGGCCTACTTGACTGTTAGCCCTATCCTCATTTAGAGTGGAAAGCAACACCAGTAGACTTTGACAGGTGACATCTTCACTTTTGTACAGCTAATGGTTTCCTCTACAGGTAATGTAATATGTCACCGTACCTTCTCAGTTTATATGTCACCGTACCTCTCTCTCTCTCTCAACTCTCTCCCTCCATCTTTCTCCATCTCTCTCTATCACCCCACCTCTCTCTCCCCCTCTCTCCATTCTCTCCCTCTCTCCCTCTCGCTCAGCCCTTGCTCTTGATCCCTGCTTTCTGAGCAGATAGTTCAGGCAGGATTAATATTCCTGACACTTTGATGTCAAAACCAAGTATCACAAAGCAGGAGGAGGGTAAGGATGAGGGGGCGGCGGGCCGAGAGAGAAAGACAGAGGGGGATAAAGGAAAAGAAGGGGATAGAAAAGGTGGCAGAGATGTGAGGGATCATGGCTTGGCAGCGAGGCTAGATGTATAAGCTCACCCAGTCGAGTGTGTGTGTGTGCGTGTGTGTGTGTGGGTCCCCTGTTGGCAGCTTCCCGGCGCTGCGAACCACAGCTGTGTGTGCAGAGGCGTGTCGTCGTGGCTACGGGGGGAGCGAGGGTCAACGAGGGAGTGCCGGCCCTAGCGTTGCTCTTTATTGGCTCCCGGGCAGAGGCACTGGCCCCGTCCATTAAGCCAATCACTCACACCTTGCTGACCCTTGACAGCCAATCAGCAGGCTATGCCTAGAGGAGAAGAGCAAACAGACAAAGGCAGAGGCGGCGAGGAAGGCATGTGATTGGACCATATGAGAGAGAGAGCGAGAGAGAGAGCATACTGTGTTTGTGCATCTGTGCCCTTGCATATTCTGTGTGCGTGCGTGCGTGTGTGCGTGCGTGCATGCGTGCGTGTGTGAGAGCAAGAGGCTCAGAGTGGGGCTGGTTAGCCTGGTTTCAGTGGAGGTGCCAAAGGTGAGAGCGTATGGTGGGCGAGAGCGCCCTTAATCTGTGCCTGACGAGGGCATGGGGAGCCTCCTTACAATAATTACATTAGAGTCAAGTGGATCACAGTATCTGACAGCAACACATTTTTGCCCTCAAGGAGAATCCCTGGTTAATTGTCATCTGCCAAGAAGGAGCAGGCTCTGGTAGTGCCTACCTATATTGTATAGAGGTTTAGAGTTAGAGGAAGACAGGGGAGAGGGAGAGAGAGTGAGAGAGTGTGCCTGCATATAGTGTTTGCGTGTGTGCGTGCGTGTGTGAGAGAGGGGTAAGAGAGCAAGTAGAAAGACTGGTGTCTCAGAGGAATATGGCCATGCATTGTATGTGAGTCAATTCATGTGCAGTTACTGAACATTTGCACAATGTTCACGTGTGGGTAAGTGCTTCCGTGAGGTACACGGTGTGTGTCTGTTCCCGTATACACGTGCAAGATTGTGTATTTGTGCATCTATAGGAACGTGCTGACGTAAATGGCGGCGCATGTGTATCTTTTGTGTGTGTGTGTGTGTGTGTGTGTGTTTGTGTGCACCTCTTTGTATAACTGTGTGTATAATAAGTGTGTATGCATGCGTGCGTGTGTAAATGTGTTTGTGTGTTGGAGCTGAGCTACGGGGCTGTAAGTGTTGGCAGCATGGTGCTTGTGGCGGTGCTGCAGGCAGGGGAGGGTAGCTAGCTGGATCACTGGAGCCTAGCTATCCGGCTGAGGGGAGGAGAGGTTGATCTGTTTAGTGTCCGTCTCCTGCCAGCTTTCACTGGTCATTAAAAGCAGCCCGTTATCAGGCAGCGCAGGGAGAGACTCACAGACCAGGAAGGCTGCAGCGTCTTCAGGTAACAGCTCCTTATCTGCCTGCTGATTGCCTTCACGCTTCCAAACCGGCTGACGTTGGCATCTCAATCAGTCTTTAAATAATCTGCTAGAGAGGAGGCCTGCTTGCATGTCGACGGGCAAATATTAATGCGAGAGGCGTACGGGGAGACGCGTATACGGGAAACAAACAAACAATTCCTAAATCTGCCTGGGTGTTGCTACCTTGCTGGGCGCCCCAATCCAACGCAGAGATCCCAGTGCTCTATAGGCTTTAGATCCAAACAGCGTAGCTGTGTTGAGGAAGCTGTTCATGAATCACAATGTAGGGCCTTTAGAGCGGTTATTTCATCTTGTCCTTATAGATTTTTCTCACTAATTTTCAGGGTTATCAGATCTTCCACATGTATCTTGGAGAAAGCTGGGCCCGTATCCACAAAGTATCTCGGAGTAAGAGCGCTGATCTGCCCATATCGTCTGTCATTACGATCTGAAAGGCTAAACGGATCCTAGTCCGGCTCTGAGATGCTTTGTGGATAGGGGCCCAGGTCAGTATGACAGGTGTGAGAAACTTTAGTGCATGAACTATGAAAGGTAATTGTCTCTGTTGTGGAGGTAAGAAAATATTCAGGGGAGTAGGTGAGTGATGTCTGTCAACTTTAGGGCAGAAATATCTTTCTGCCAAGGGTTTGGCTGACATGGAACACCAACCCTCCCACACACACCTCTGAGGTCAGGGCTCTGTGCAGGCCAGTCAAGTTCTTCCACACCGATCTCGACACATTTCTGTATGGACCTCGCTTTGTGCACAGAGGCAGTGTAATGCCGAAACAGGAACGAGCCTTCCCCAAACTGTTGCCCCAAAGTTGAAAGCACAGAATGGTCTAGAATGTCCCTACACTGGAACTGTTTGTGCCTAGCCCGAACCATGAAAAACAGCCCCAGACCATCATTCAAATTCAAGTTCAAATGATCTTTATTGTCCAAATTGGAAAATGTGTTGTGGAGTCAGGGTTCAACAATTTTTTAAAAACGACAACATTAAAAACAGTGACAACCATAACACTGATGTACACAACATTTCCTTTCATGTGGAGATTCAGAAAGTCTGAAGGCCTGTGGGATAAAATAGTTATTGTATCTGTAGCTATTGAGTTTGGGAAGTTTAAAATGACGACACCAAACTTTACAGTTGGAACTATGCATTGGGCAGGTAGCGTTCTCCTGGTATCTGCCAAACCCAGACTCGTCGTTCAGACTGCCAGATGGTGAAGTGTGACTAATCTCTCCAGAGAACACATTTCCACTGCTCCCGAGTACAACGGCGGCAAGCTTTACACTGCTACAGCCGACACTTGGCATTGCACATGGTGATCTTAGGATTGTACGCGGCTCTTCTGCCACGGAAGCCCATTTCATGAAGCTCCCGATGAACAGTTATTGTGCTGATGTTGCTTCCAGAGGCAGTTTGGAACTCGGCAGTGAGTGTTGCAATTTTGACGCTCTACGCGCTTCAGCACTCGCGGTTCCGTTCTATGAGCTTGTGTGGCCTACCACTTCTCGGCTGAGCCGCTGTTGCTCCTAGACGTTTCCACTTCACAACAACAGCACTTACAGTTAAGCGGAGCAGCTCAAGCAGGGCGGAAATTTGACCAACTGACTTGTTGAAGAGGTGGCATGCTATGACGGTGCCACGTTGAAAGTCACTGAGGTCTTCAGTAAGGCCAGTGTTTGTCTGTGGAGACTGCATGGCTGTATTCTTGATCTTATACACCTGAAAACAACGGTGTGGCTGAAAAAGCCAAATACACTAATTTGAAGGGCTGTCCACATACTATTGTATACATTATATAGTGTGTTTGTGTTATTTCCTTATTTATTTTCTGATTGATTTCCATTGTCCTGTTTGTGACAGTCTTGATTATTATTTTTTCTGATATTATTGATATTGTTAATTAATATCTCTCTCTCTCTCTCTCCCTTTCTTTCTCTCACTCTCTCTCTCATCTCTCTCTCATCTGTCTCTCTATCCCTTTCTTTCTTTCTCTCTCTCTCTCTCTCCCTCTCTCTCTCCCTTTCTTTCTCTCTCTCATCTCTCTCTCTCCCTTTCTCTTTCTCTCTCTCCCTTTCTTTCTTTCTTTCTTTCTCTCTCTCTCTCTCTCTCTCCCTCTCTCTCTCCCTTTCTTTCTCTCTCTCATCTCTCTCTCTCCCTTTCTCTTTCTCTCTCTCCCTTTCTTTCTTTCTTTCTCTCTCTCTCTCTCTCTCTCTCTACCCCTTTCTTTCTCTCTCTCATCTCTCTCTTTCTTTCTTTCTTTCTTTTCTCTCTCTCTCTCTCTCTCTCTCTCTCTCTCTCCCTTTCTTTCTCTCTCTCATCTCTCTCTCTCTCTCT
The DNA here is from genome assembly GCF_018296145.1 of Oncorhynchus tshawytscha. NCBI lineage: Eukaryota > Metazoa > Chordata > Actinopteri > Salmoniformes > Salmonidae > Oncorhynchus > Oncorhynchus tshawytscha. The sequence continues at coordinate 45,105,735 of NC_056440.1, read as the reverse complement.
CTCTCTCTATCTCTCTCTCTCTCCCTTTCTTTCTCTTTCTCTCATCTCTCTCTCTCCCTTTCTTTCTTTCTCTCTCGTCTCTCTCTCTCTCCCTTTCTTTCTTTCTCTCTCTCTCTCTCTCTCTCTCCCTTTCTTTCTCTCTCTTTCTCTCTCTCTCTCTCTCTCTCTCTCTCTCTCTCTGTCTCTCTCTCTCTCGCTCTCTCTCTCTCTCTCTCTCTCTCTCTCTCTCTCTCTCTCTCTCTCTCTCTGATGCAAGATCACTGTGATTATGGATATCCCATGTGAGGCTGTGGCGCTACAGCTGGAGCTGGGGCTGTCAAAATAGGCAGGCCCCTGTCTTCAGGAAAAGGTCACCAGCAGGTGCTGTGAACTCCTTGTCAGCTCATCACTCCTCAACCAAATGGATAATGTTCAACATATTGACTTCCCAGGGAAAAAGTACAGGAAAGGAAAAATAGGTGTTTTATATGATTTTCTTTTTTCTTCGGCACCGAGAGAAAAGCCAACGGGAGGTGAGGGATTTATAGAAGTCTTTGTGGACTATTACCGAGGATCAAATCACAGGATTATTTGACTCCTATTTCCCTGTTGTCACCTCTTACCCAGTCCTGGGTGTATTGATAATACCTTATGCTGGTTATTAACATGCTGGGTGTCCTTTTGCTATCCCATAACCGGCCATAACTATTCACATCTCACCAGAGGCCTTTGGGAACCGAAAACCTATAGCCTGGTAGTACAGTATTGTGCAGACAGACAATAACGTTATGATGATATGAGCTGGATCTATTCAACCCATAGGAAAAGGCCCCCTGCAGTTGCTTTACTCGGTTTGGTATGAGGCTGACCAATGAACAGTACCCTGTAGTCATCACTGACCTGCCATAGGTGACATCAAAGTAATAACACTTTCTCTCCCGCTCTCTTTGACCCTCCCTCCCTCCCTCCCTCTACCTCATTCCTGACTTATCTATGTCTTTCCCCCCTCCCTCTCTCCTCCCTCCTTCTCTCTGCTCTCATCCATATGATGTGTGACATGTATCATTGCTTAGGACTACTCCAGGCTCGACATGTTGACATTCCCCCATGTCTCTTCATCCTTCCCTGTAGGCTCCAGTGGTGTTGAGTTGTGTGGATGAATGATATTGATCGCACACAGTGGTTGAGAAGGGGGGAGAGAGACAAACCAGGGCCTCTCACTCACTATAGCTTTCCTACGGTCTTTTTTTTCTCTCTTAAACTTGTGTTTCCATGGCAACCATACCATATCTGGAGCAGATAGTGAGGGGCTATGGAAACAATCCCATTGGTGAAAAAGGACCATGTAAGTTCACTGAGGTGTCGCTGTTCTGCCGGGTGTAGCGTGTCTCTTCGGTACGAGCGCCCAGAGTGGGGAAAGCCCTCAGCAGATGCGACATGGCGTCAATGGCCAAAGCAGGATGCCAATATCGTCTTACGACGATGCCCTTGAGGCCCAGGTATGTTGTGTCAATGCCAATTATGAGGTGTCAATACCTGCGTCAGAATAAAAGGCCTCACTCCGATTGAGTTAGCCACACCGGTATCCGAGGAGACCCGTTAGATAGATCCCTGATGAAAATATAGAATCCGCAGTGCCACTGTCCGACACCACAGTCTATGTTGTTGTTTTTGATTCGTTGACAAAAGCGCAGGTGATGAATGACAGTACATATTCTTCTGTTCTATCGCACGTGCTATAGGGGGGGGGGGACTGTGTTTGTTGCTTGCAGTAACTTCTTTGCTCATTGTAATATTGCAAACCGTTGTGGCAGTTTGGTCGTCAAGGATTTCACCTCTAAAGACAAAGGAGAAGATCCCAGACACTGGAAGAACGCCACCTTTTGCTCTGAATACTTTGGCTTATTCGAAGAAACTGTTCAAATCCCACACCATACAAGGCACCAATGGATATCCCGCAACTATTTTACTCTCCTAAAGTCCATTGAAAGCTATGTGGTGGGGATGTGCCCTATGATACAAGTGGAGTTCCCCCAGGCAGCCTTAACAGTAGAGCCCATGCTGAGAGTCCCACCACAAGTATGCAGGGTGTTCGTTGGCTCCCATGAAGCAGGTTCCCATGCAGGGGAGGGGATGCACATGGACAGGATAAAGGCTGTGTGAATCAGGGCCAGTCCCAAAGTACCAGCTGGAGGAGGGAGGGCTGCAATTGGGCTGTCAAACCACTGGTCAGGAGGTGGGATGGGGAGTCGGGGATAAGTAGATGGTTAGAGGTCACGTTTTTTTTTTACGGTTGAGTGTGTAGTGACGAGGAGTGGGGTCTTAGATGTGCACGGATTGTAGGGTCTTTCTCTCTCATTCACACACACACACACACACACACACACACACACACACACACACACACACACATGCAGCCCCACACTGTTAAGGCGAGAGTAATGGAGCAGTGTGTGACCTTCATGAGGTATGTCGTTAGCCCCCGTGATTACAAGGGTTCAACATTGGTCGAAAACACACAAGTCTATGTGTAGCAATGCTATAATGTGTGCGTGTGCGCGCATGCGTGCTGTGCATATGTGTAGAGGCTGTATGTGCATGTGTGTGTGGGAGCGTGCTTGTGCCTGTGAGTGTGTGTGTGTGTGTGTGTGTGTGTGTGTGTGTGTGTGCATGGATGTGGTCTACTCCTCCGCCCTAGCGCTCTTGTTCTCCCAGCTGTCCTAACACAGCACTGTGTTGACAGTCAACACAGCTGCAGGTCAGAGAGGCCCTGGGCTCTGGGTTGGTCAGACATGGGCTAGGAGCACCAGTGGAGGGGGGCAACGGTGCAACACACATCCCAGCACAGTGTCTCCACACCAACCCCAAAACACCTCGGGCCACGGACCACGGAGACCTTGGCCCCCTTGGCTCTTGGAGGTTACCGCCATAACACAACGACAACAACAACAACAACACACAATTCCAAGTGACCTTTGCTCCCGAGTGGCGCAGCGGTCCAAGGCACTGCATCTCAGTGCTAGATGCGTCACCACAGACCGTGGTTCGATTCCAGGCTGTATCACAACCGGCAGTGATTGGGAGTCCCATAGGGCGGCGCACAATTGGCCCAGCGTCGTCGCGGTTTGGTCGGGGTAGGACGTCATTGTAAATAAGAGTTTGTTCCTTACTGACTCACCTAGTTAAATAAAGGTTAAAAATCAAATAAATAACTGACTCAATCCAGAGAGTGGTTGCTGTTGTGGATGTTAAAGCTCTATGCTCTCCAACACATGTATTTTAGACCCTACTCCTCGTGATTGTAAAGGGAATGTAGCATTCAGGATCAATATTGTGATTTATCATCCATGAGTATGTTTTTAACAGATGACATTAGCATCCAGAACAGACACAGCCCCATTATGGGGTGGCTGACCTCTGGGTTGATTGATAGACTGTCTGACCCTGATTCTCTCGGTGTCATGGCCTCCGTGTCAGAGAGACCTTGTTGTTGTAACCCACCTATCTCTTTGTGTATCCCCTGAGAGAGTCCGTGCAGGGCCAACCCACCGACACTCACGCACCTTCGCAGTGTGTCATTGAACTGCTTTTCATTCAATCACATATGGCTACAAATATTGAATACACATTCGTTCAAGTGGGCAGAATATTGTATACATAGCCTACAGAAATTGGTTCAGTTATGGCCCCAAAAAGTGAATATTGTAACCTAGGCCTATGTACATGTAAATCTGTTCATTTGAGCAGAATATTGAATATACATTCATTCATATGGTTATATAAAGGATGAAGGCTAAAAGCAGATTACAAATCAAATCAAATCAAATGTTATTTGTCACATGCGCCGAATACAACAGGTGGAGACCTAACACGGAACCCAAACCGGCTGCGCGCGTGCGCCATCGTGCGCTATCGTGCATGCATTTATTTTGTCCCCCTACACCAAACGCGATCACGACACGCAGGTTAAAATATCAAAACAAACTCTGAACCAATGACATTAATTTGGGGACAGGTCAAAAAGCATTAAACATGTATGGAAATTTAGCTAGTTAGCTTGCACTTGCTAGCTAATTTGTCCTATTTAGCTAGCTTGCTGTTGTTAGCTAATTTGTCCTATTTAGCTAGCTTGCTGTTGCTAGCTAATTTGTCCTATTTAGCTAGCTTGCTGTTGTTAGCTAATTTGTCCTGGGATATAAACATTGAGTTGTTATTTTACCTGAAATGCACAAGGTCTTCTACTCCGACAATTAATCCACACATAAAACGGCCAACCGAATAATTTCTAGTCATCTCTCCTCCTTCCAGGCTTTTTCATCTTTGACATTATATGGTGATCGGCATCTACACTTTTACCATGACAACCGGCAAAACATTTCGTCTTTCAATCACCCACACGGGTATAACCAAAGAGGAGATGGCACAAGGGGACCTGCTTCTATAAACCAATGAGTAGATGGGAGAGGCAGGACTTTCAGCGCGATCTGCGTCAGAAATAGGAATGACTTCTATTTTAGCCCTTGGCAACTCAGACGCTTGCGCGAGCAGTGTAGGTGCGATAATTGAATAACATGTATTTCTAAATGTATTTTGCAACACTCGCCCACACGACGTGTCCGGTCTGCTCAGCATGTTACAGTGAAATGCATACTTACAAGCCCTTAACCAACAATGCAGTTTTAAGAAAAATACCTTCAAAAAAGAAAATAAATAAAAGTAACAAATCATTGCAGCAGTAAAATAACAATAGCGAGGCTATAAACAGCGGTACCAGTACAGAGTCAATTTGTGGGGGCACCGGTTAGTCGAGGTAATTGAGGTAATATGTACATGTTATTAAAGTGACTATGCATAGATAATAACAGAGAGTAGCAGCAGCGTAAAAAGGGGGGAGGTCAGACAATGTAAATAGTCTGGGTAGCCATTTGATTAGCTGTTCAGGAGTCTTACGCCTTGGGGTTAGAAGCTGTTTAGAAACCTCTTGGACCTAGACTTGGCACTCCGGTAACACTTGCCGTGCGGTAGCAGAGAGAACAGTCTATGACTAGGGTGGCTGGAGTCTTTGACAATCTTTTGGGCCTTTGTCTGACACTGCCTGGTATAGAGGTCCTGGATAACAGGAAGCTTGAGCCCAGTGATGTACTGGGCCGTACGCACTACCCTCTGTAGTGCTTTGCGGTCAGAGGCCGAGCAGTTGCCATACAAGGCAGTGCTGCAACCCGTCAGGATGCTCTCGATGGTGCAGCTCTAGAAACTTTTGAGGATCTGAGGACCCATGCCAAATCCTTTCAGTCTCCTGAGGAGGAATAGGTTTTGTTGTGCCCTCTTCATGACTGTCTTGGTGTGCTTGGACCATGTTAGTTTGTTGGTGTTGTGGACACAAAGGAACTTGAAGCTTCGATGAGAATGGGGGGCGTGCTCGGTCCTCCTTTTCCTGTAGTCCACAATCATCTCCTTTGTCTTGATCACGTTGAGGGAGATGTTGTTGTCCTTTGTCAGGTCACCACATTGTCAGGTCTCTGACCTCCTCACTATAGGCTGTCTCATCGTTGTCTGTGATCAGGCCTAAAACTGTTGGGTCATCGACAAACTTAATGATGGTGTTGGAGTCGTGCCTGGCCGTGCAGTCATGAGTGAACAGGGGGTGTAGGAGGGGACTGAGCACGCACCCCTGAGCGGCCCCTGTGTTGAGGATCAGCATGGCGGATGTGTTGTTACCTTCCCTTACCACTTGGGGGCGTCCCGTCAGGAAGTCCAGGATCCGGTTGCAGAGGGAAGTGTTTAGTCCCAGGGTCTTTAGCTTAGTGATGAGCTTTGAGGGCACTATGGTGTTGAACGCTGAGCTGTAGTCAGTGAATAGCATTCTCACATAGGTGTTCCAGGTCTAACAGGGCAGTGTGGAGTGCAAAATAGATTGCATCATCTGTGGATCTGTTGGGGATGTATGCAAATTGGAGTGGGTCTATGGTTTCTGGGATAATAGTGTTGATGTGAGCCATGACCAGCCTTTCAAAGAACTTCATGGCTACAGACGTGGCTATAGACTTGGACACAGGGACTATGTAGGTCTGCTTGAAACATGTTGGCATTACAGACTCAGACAGGGAGAGGTTGAAAATGTCATTGAAGACTAGCCAGCTGGTCAGCGTATGCTCGGAGTACACGTCCTGGTAATCTGTCTGGCCCTGCTGCATTGTTAAAGTTGACCTGTTTAAAGGTCTTACTCGTCTGCGGAGAGTGTGATCACACAGTCATCTAGAACAGCTGATGCTCTCATGCATGTTTCAGTGTTACTTGCCTCCAAGTAATTTAGAAGTAGAAGTAATTTAGCTCGTATGGTAAGCTCGTGTCACTGGGCAGCTCTTGCTTGTGCTTCCCTTTGCAGTCTAGTTTGCAAGCCCTGCCACATCCAGTGAGCGTCGGAGCCAGTGTAGTTTGATTCGGTCATAGTCCTGTATTGACGCTTTGCTTGTTTGATGGTTCGTCGGATAGCATAGCGTGATTTCTTATCAGCTTCCTGGTGAGAGACCCGCACCTTGAAAGCGGCAGCTCTACCCTTTAGCTCAGTGTGGATGTTGCCTGTAATCCATGGCTTCTGGTTGGGGTATGTACGTACAGTCACTGTGGGGACGATGTCATCAATGCACTTATTGATGAAGCCAGTGACTGATGTGGTGTACTCCTCAATGCCATCGGAAGAATCCCGGAACATATTCCAGTTTGTGCTAGCAAAACAGTCCTGTACCTTAGCATTTGCTTCATCTGACCACTTTTTTATTGACCGAGACACTGGGGCTTCCTGCTTCCATATTTGCTAGTAAGCAGGAATCAGGAGGATAGAATTATGGTCAAATGGAGGGCGCATCTCTGTGTGTGGAGTAAAGGTGGTCTAGAGTTTTTTCCCTCTGGTTGCACATTTAACATGGTGGTAGAAATTAGGTAAAAACGGATTTAAGTTTCCCTGCTTTCAAATCCCCAGCCACTAGGAGCGCCACCTCTGGATGAGCGTTTTCCTGTTTACTGAAGGCCATATACAGCTCATTGAGTGCGGTCTTTGTGCCAGCATCGGTGGTGGTAAATAGGCAGCTGCGAAAAATATAGACGAAAACACTCTAGGTAGATCGGGTCGTCTACAGCTTATCATGCTGTATCATGCTTATCAGCTTACCTCAGACGAGCAAAACCTTAGATATCGTGCACCAGCTGTTCTTTACAAATATACATAGACCGCCACCCCTTGTCTTACCAGAGGCTGCTGTTCTATCCTGCCGGTGCAGTGAATAATCCGCCAGCTGTACGTTATTCATGTCAGCGTTCAGCCACGACTCTGTGAAACATAAGATACTACAGTTCTGTAATTTTGTAATTTTCAAAATTTTCCGTATCATAATGAGACTAAATTAAATGACATAGGCCATATGGATTTTGTGAGGTCCTATATTAAATTGACTTATTAGACTGTTCAAATGTAGGGGACAAGGCAGACATTTTACATAAACATTTTCGGAAAGCCTTCTCACTGATCATTGTGACTTGAATTGGAATGACGTGAATAATGATCATGATGATGATGGTGAGAGCCCAGTGTCGCCCTTTAATCATTGTCTGTTGTTACTTTGTGTCTCTAAAATCACAACCTTTCTATTTCTATAGTCATGTGACAAAGAGTCTGTTTTAACTGAAATGTCAGCCTTTTACTGCTAAAAAATGGGCGCATTAAATATTTAATTTTTCATAACAGATAAAAAAAATGTGGTATGCTATAGCCCATATGAACAAATATATTTTAGCCCATATAAACAAGACCTTTGCGTGATTTAATGAAATGCATAAAACAGACACAACATTGTTTCATATTCTTTAATAAAATACTCATAAACAGAAACAGACAAGAGGCTATACAGCTGGCTTCACATGTTCCCCCGCCAAATAGGCCTACAAGGAAACTCAAAGTATTTCAACGAAGTTGATTGCGTGGGGGGGTCTGTGCGCTGCGTGGTACCTTCCACAAAAAGTTTCGCTCGACAAAAAGACAAGTAAACACACACACACACACACACACTTGACGTGTTCCTTTCCGGCCCCTGAGGACAGATCAGGCACAGCTGTGACTCGGGGGGTCATGTGTCTCGGCGAGGTCAGACTGAGCAGGGATGGCAGACTCGGAGAGGGGGTCAGAGGTCACTCCCAGCAGCCCCGGCGGTGTGAAAGGTTAGGTGTCAGAATGCAGAGTAGGGTTTCAAAAGCCAATGGTGAGAGATCCCAGATTTATAGATACCCATTGCAGCCTGGATTCTCTGTCTAGTAATTACACTGAATATGAGCATGCCCGGTGAGGCTTGGCAGACATATTTCATTTCCACTAAAGCCCCTGTAGACTGAAATAATACATGAGATAACCAGTGAGAGAACAGAGAGGAGAGCAGGGGGCAGAAGAGAGGAACGAGACAGAAAAGCAGAAAGAGGGAGTTAGAGAGAGAGAGCGAGAGAGAAGGGGAAGGGGTCATATTTGTTACCAAACAAAACCCCATTCCTAGCAACAAGACCTTTGACGTCAAATTCCAGACCGACACAGAGAAGGTCACAGGGACCATCCCAGTGGGATGAGAGGAGTCGGAGTAGCACACAGCCCGGACGGCAGGGAGCGACAGCGCAGCCAGACCACAGGAGAACAGATGGAGGGGAGCGAGGGAGTGAAAGAAAAGAGGACAACAATTAGATTAGTTTAGAAAAGTGAAGTTGCGATGCAGTTTGCAATATCCTGCTTGGTGGAAGTTTCCCGTGAGAACCCCAAACGGGCAACAGAGGGCCCAGACAGACAGTTCAAACATGTTTACCCCTCGTTGGAAGGTACAAATTAAATTAGCCCCGCCACAAAAGAGGGGATGTTTTCCCCTTCTGTTCTGATGTCATGGTAGTGGGGCAGCATAGAGTGGGGGTCGTCCCGGCCTGACCTGCGTGCATTCATCTTAGAGACCATTCATCTTACCCCTCTCTCTCTCTCTCTCTCTCTCTCTCTCTCTCTCTCTCTCTCTCTCTCTCTCTCTCGCTCTCCTTGCACCAAACACTGTATGAAATTGCTAGCCACTCAGTCCAGGGCATTCCTCTGCCTACACACGTAGGCACACCCACTCACTCACACACACACACACACACACACAGACACACGCACGCGCGCACACACACACACACACACACACACACACACAGAGCAAGAGCAAGGATATAGCTGAGCGTTGTTTACAACTTCACCTCCGCCTTACAAATCCTCTAAGACTACGATTTCCCTCTCTCTTTCAAAGTGTTCACCTTGTGCCATTTGAGAGGTTCCGTTCCTCTCGGAACAATGGTGATGCAACCCTGCTGCTAACAAGGCCGAAGCAGATTGAATTGGAGATCATGACTGTAATTGCTTGATAATTGCAGTGACTGTAGCCTTGGCAGGGTCCCACTCTGTGAACACATCCCAGCTAGCTCAGTCACTGTGTGCACGGCTATGTTGTGTTGTGATGAAAAGCAGTGTGTGACAATGGATGGAAGGAGGAATGGGTGTGTGTGTCGGTACGCTCGACCCAGCCTGGAGGCCATGCTACATTCTTGGAGCCGGGTGTTTTTTCTCTCTCATCTTATGGGAAGCGTTGGTGGATCATAAATGCTTCATAAATACTTCCAGACACAGTGCAAGGACACGGCAGCTATCGCTGAAAGGCCTTCAACCCTGCAACATCTCCCCCTTGTATTTTTAGAACACTTTGTCTGCTTCCAATGCCTGCCAATGTTTTGTTGTAATGTGAGCAAAGGTTGATGACTCAACCCGAGCCATCTATGGATGGTACTCCTATGGGCATTACAACATGTTTATATGGTTCAGTCATGGAAAGGGGTTGCTATGTAAAAATCCATGTGTGCATCCGGAAATCTTGGAGTAGCTGTGTTCGATATTTGAACACAGAAATCCAGTTCAAAAGATTAAGCAACACGCAGTTTGTATTACTGTTAAGGTTCTGCGTGTCATTGGTCATCTCATGAGTCTCTCTCGCTCTCTTTCTGTGGCACGCACACACACAGACACACACAGACACACACACTTGTGATTTCATTTGACGCACCCCTTATCCCTGGGTTCACATGTTCCCATTCCAAGACGTGCACAGAGACCAAATTTACAGCCGTACAAAAAAATCCCTTGTGAATGATACAAACACAACACAAACATACACCATTTATGAGGGAAGTCATTCAGAAAGGAAACATTTACAAATGTTTATGTTGTGTATTAACTGCTGTTAATACTGCTGGCCTGAGACAGGGGGGGCGAGAGAGCGAGAGAGAGGAGCTGCAATGTGTTCTGGGGAAAAGGCAGGCGGCCAGCTGAAAATGGGCTCTGTTGCTGTTCCTACTCCCTCCAGGGAGGTGGGAACAAGTAAAACAAACAAACAGTGAGAGAAAGTGTTTCTTTCTTTAATGACAGAGTGAGAGATAGAGAGAGAGAGAGGCCTGGAGAAGGCAGGGCAAGGAGCTGGGCCCAGTGTGTCAGCTGTCAGCCTCCTATGTGTGTGTGGTTGAACCCTCTGGCCTGCCTGTTTTCAGCCCAGCAGCCCACACAAAGGCCCAGAGGGGCCACACACACAAACGGGTAAACAATACCATTGTTTACTATTTTGTTTATTATGTTGGGAGAGATTAGTTGTTATTGATTTTTACAGAGTAGAGTGGAGGCAGTGGACGAGGTTCCCACTAGTAACCCCCCCCTCCAGCCCCCCTCCTACGCCATTCAGGCCGTCACACCCCTGTCAGTTCCTATAACGGGGCCCTACCTGAAGTATGCAGATCAGGCCTTTGTGATGTCCTGTCCCGGGCGGACGGCCATTCTTCTGGCCCTGGGGCTATTATGGCCTCATACTCAGCACTCCTGGGGTCATAGCCTTTCAACCTCAGGGGCTCGACTTCTGCCACCGCTGCCTGACAAATCACCCAGCGCAAAACAAAGGAGCGGCAGGGCCTTAGCGTGAGAGAGCAGGCCAAATGGCCTCGCGTTGCGCCGTTACGGCCCGCGCTGCTATCCCAGCCCCGCTGAAAGTGGACAAAGGGGAGGAAAGAAGATGAGGGAAGGAGAGAAGAAAAAAAGAGAGGAGAGAGAGAGAGAGAGGGAGAGAGGAGGGGAGGGGAGGGGAAAAAAACGGACATTTGGGCTCTTTCATTTGGGGGGACTATGATAAATGGCTGGCCTTTTGCTGGGCTATGCTCCCCCAGTGCTCTCTCTGAGCCTCCCTTGACAAGAGAGCCTTTGAGGGCGAGCGGACCTCACAAACATAGCTCTTTGTCCCAGACTGGCCCGATCCAAGACCTGACCGCTCTGACTTTAATCAACCACCCAAAGCATGTGTGTGCGTGCGCGCGCGCGTGCGTGTGTGTGTGTGTGTGCCTGTACATGTGAAGTGTGTGTGAAACAGAAAGAAAGTGTGGGTGAGAAAAAGATAGAAAGAGAGTCAGAGAGGTCCGCTTTCCTTTACTCCTTCATAGTCATTCAGAACTTAGCCTTGGGCTGGGGTTTGGAGAACAGGGGCCAACTGGAATTTGGAGTAGTGTTCAAACTCACGCTTGAGGCAACTTTCAAATTGCCTGCTGCAAAAACAACTACCCGAATTTACCCTCAAGTAGTGAGGCCATCGGCCAGCTAAACTAAAGAATTTTTATTGTGATCCACCGACAATTTAATTGTTCGTCTCACTGTACTGTATGAGAAATATGAGTATTTTCTATCTGTCTATATTTACTTCTACTACAGGGGCAATTAATAATTACACAGTATATCAGGAGCATCACGGCGAGCCTACAAAGGCAAATTATCCAGTTCAGAGCGTTACAATCGAGTTAATGGGTTGCAAAAGCTGATTAGCAAGTTTGACAAAAATGTCTGGGAAAAAAAACAGGGTGAATGCCTTTAGTGGCATAGAGGGAACTTTACGGTAGGTTAATTGTTTATGATGAAGCTGCACTGGAGGCGAGTGTGTACGGGGGTAGGATTACACGCCGGTTAAACTTAATGCCGAGCCAGAGGGGGAAATCGCTGGCTAGAGCTGTGCAAAGATGTTCTCCCCTCATATCCCTATCATTATGGTAGGATGCACTTTGTGGGTGTCTGCGTGTGTGTTTGCGTGTGTGCCTGCGTGTGTGTCAGCGTGTGTATGTGAGAGAAAGAGAGAGAGAGAGCGAGAGTGAGTGAGAGAGAGAGAGAGAGAGAGAGAAAGAGAGAGAGAGAGAGAGAGAGAGAGAATCGGGGGAGGAGAGCGGAGGTTATGGGAGCTTTTGCCTTTGTCAGCCCTCACCCATCTCTAATCCCAGCTCTGCATTTAGTCATTTAGACTCCTTCCTCTTTCAGTGTCAGTGTCTCTGTCTGCTCAACATCGCCTGTGGCCATACTGCAGCCAGACAGACGTGGTGCGTTCACACTCAGATCGCTACATTGGCACAGGCGACAGGTAGACAAAGTGGATTTGTGTGTGTGTGTGTATGTGTGTGTGTGCGTGCGTGCGAGTGTGTGTGTGTGCGGTGAGGGCAAACACAACACACTGTGCCATGGTGCCATAATACCCGCCCTTGCCCAGTGGCCCAGATTAAATCCAGGCTTTGATCCACCCCCTAATCGGAGATTACAGGCCCAGGGCTGAGGGTGGGTGCACTGCCTGCCAGCGCCACTGAGATCCTCCCTGCTCCCCCCACTGGAAAACTGGCAATTGACATGAGCTTTAGAGCTGCCTAATACAGAGGCGGGCAGAAATAGACCCCGTAATGCCTTTCATGGTCAAGACTCAATGACTCCTTTTCACTGCTGCATTGGTGTCAATGGGAGTAGTGACACTGACAGAGACCATTTTAGTCGAGGGGACAGAATGGTACATCCGCGTCAACAGATATTAGATGCGTTGTCGCGGTGCCAGAGGATGAAATGATGGACATTTTGTTAGATTGTAAAGTCAATTTCAGTGGCATACGTTTGGTGGTTGATTCGTTCGGGGTCAAGAGCTCCCAGTCTCAATGTGAAACAAAAGGCTGAGTCTCTGAGCTGAGTCGCTTTAATGCTACAGTGAGTTTGATTTACAGCCCATCTGCAACTGAACAAACACTCTTTGACTAGGCCGAGGCAACAACAAAAAAAAAGCACTTTAGCCCCAGTGTCGTTAGCCAATTTTCCCAGTTTATATAAACAAGGCCGTGGCTGATTACACTTGGGGTCTTCCTGAAATAATAGTTTACAACAGTGCGCATTAAAAATAATTAGCCCTAACCCAATAAAGTTGGGGAGCCACAAGACTGGGTTGAGTTAAAGCTAAAGCAAGGCCTCTCTCTCTCTCTCTCTCTCTCTCTCTGAAGCTCACGAGCTGCTAGCAGTTTGCATGGTTAGCGCTGTTAGCGTGTTCCTTGGTTTAAAGAATATCTAGACTGGGTCCCAAATGGTAGCTCAATTGGTAGGTCACGGTGCTTGCAATGCCAGGATAGTGACTTTCACTCCTGTTCCCAACCCCTACGTAAAATGCATGTACACCACGCCTGTAAGTCACATTGGATAAAAGAATCTGCTAAGAGGAGGATGTAATTGACAGGTAAAGAAGTTGAGAAAGGAGTAGCTTTGTTGTGACCTCATCCTGTCCTCTTTCGTAGAACTACTGACAGGCTTTTTTGAGTGTGTGTGTGTGTGTGGCTGTAGACTATCGAGAATAGACGATAGAGAAGAGGCAAAGGCATTGTGAATAGGGGTTACTGAAAGATACACTATCGGTATCATGCAGGTTAATGAATAGGGAGGTGAAACTGCAGGCCTGTACGCGCACACGTACGGACACACAACAGACGGACCCGAGGCCGTGGTCAGCGTTATCAGCAAGGTCACACCCCCTCACCTGGTCACCGGCGTGAAATGACTCTTCCCTGTTTGTGTTGGTGATAATTACAATAGACCCGCCCAGATTAAACAGCACAGCGCTCTCACCCTGCTAAACACACCCAGATACAATCCGTGACCATGGCCGGCCACCCCAGCCCCTGGAGTGGAACTGACAGTCTATCAGCTTGACGGGGGGAGGTGGCACTTTGTACACATATAGATTGCCTGCCGTTGATTTTTTAATTTAAGACTCAATCAACAAAACCACAGGAGGCCGTCGGAAGAAATCCTGAAATCATGGCCCTCCTATCATGGCCCTACTGAAATCATGGCCCTCCTAATCCCCAGAATTTTAAGCATGTGAAGGTGCTGGACTAGACTATACACCATACCCCTTCCTGCTCCCCTCAATCTCATGTAACCCGGCCCCAACACTGAAAACATTCAAATGTTCATTTCCTGGCAGCTGATTAACACTCCATCCCCTCAAATTCCCACACAAGCAAACTCACTCACACACACACACATAAATATACACACACACACACACACACACATAAATATACACACACACACACGCACACACACACACTCACACACACACACACACACACACGCACACACACACACTCACACACACACACACACGTAAATACACACACACACACACACGCAGACTCACACACACATAAATACACACACGCGCACACACCCACACGCACACGCACACACACACACACACACGGACAAACACACACGTCATCCACCTCTGGAAAACCCAGAGCACATTTATCTTGCTCATTCAAAGATGCTGCAAAATTAACATTGCAGTGCTGGGTGCAGATCAATGGCTCCCTCCACCGATTGTGGCAAAGTGTGAAATGTACCATAAATCTGGTGCAGGAGAGCAGGGGTGGCAGGGCGCTCCTCTCGGGGAGGTGTGGAGGCTGGAACAGGCTCACAGTGACTGGGGGGGCCTGGCTCTTATTGCTACTTCACAACCACCAAGGCCAAGGCTAGTTTTCCCTGTTACAGTTTTTAACAATCAATTTGGCACTAATTTCAGAACCTTGTGGTCATTTTTCAAAACTCTAGACACAAAACTCAAAACGGTCATCACTTGTAACACAGGCTGTCCAATGTTCAAAACATTGCATTGTGCATTCATATCTTTAAAGAAACCTTGCACTTGCAGAATCATTGGTTCAAATAACTTAGTTATCATGAAATACCATAGGAACATTAGTTTAGATCACCCACACACAAGATACCGATTCGCCGTTTCGCTGTGTAGTTGTTCGTACAATCATTAAATATTGTAGTACAAAATATGTGATACATGTTTCATTATGCTACTACACGTAAATACATCACTGTAAAATAACTAGTAGAGAGAATACTACAGACACAGTGGAATCCTTGAACAAAATATGACATTTATTGATGAAATCCAATAAAATCACAACATTGGTTTCTTTGAATCAAAGCAAAAATAATTAGCAACAAAAAAATAAAAAACAGTTAAAGGTCAAATGCAGTGTTCCTCACCTGGCTTTACTGTAAAACATCACTGCAGTGTTCCTCACCTGGCTTACTGTAAAACATCACTGCAGTGTTCCTCACCTGGCTTACTGTAAAACATCACTGCAGTGTTCCTCACCTGGCTTACTGTAAAACATCACTGCAGTGTTCCTCACCTGGCTTACTGTAAAACATCACTGCAGTGTTCCTCACCTGGCTTACTGTAAAACATCACTGCAGTGTTCCTCACCTGGCTTACTGTAAAACATCACTGCAGTGTTCCTCACCTGGCTTACTGTAAAAAGCAAAACAAAATATTGATTACTGTACATCTATATTTCCATCAACTCTGTCTTGTGGATTTGGCCATAGGTTCTCATCCACATCACAATGGATGTTTTCATTAGCCAAACATCTTGGGAAGAATCTTCGGGCATGGCGAATCCAGGACTGACACTGGCCTGCCGTGATGTCATTGCATGCGTCATCCATGGCCTGGAGAAGGGCGGCTTGTTCGTGAGGGCGCCTATCATATACTCTTCCACCTCCATGTTGAGAAAAATTCCTCAACCGGGTTAAGGAAAGGAGCGTATGGGGGTAGGTACAGGGTGGTAAATTGTGGATGGGCCTGAAACCATGCTTGCACCATTTGAGCATGGTGGAACTTGACATTATCTCACACAATGACATAGGTCATGCCATCAGCTCTACAGACCTGATTTAGCTCATCAAGGAAGGTTACATTCGAACAGCGAATCATGTGGCTGCCTGCAACTCAATATATAGAGTATATAGAGTAGAGAGCTTTAGATGTTGTTTGACCAAACATTAGAACGGGCAAGATGCGTAATCTAAGCAACTTTGACCATGGTATGATTGTTGATGCCACACATGGTGATTCCAGAATCTCAGAAACAGCTGCCTTCCTGGGATTTTTACGCACTACAGTCTCTAGAGTTTACAGAGAATGGTGCGATAAACAAAACACATTCAGTTAGAGGCAGTTTTGCGGACAAAACACCTTGTTAATGAGAGAGGTCAGAGGAGAATGTCCAGACTCATTCAAGCTAACAGAAAGGCCACAAATGGTCAAATGACAGCTGTTTAAAACAGTGGTGTGCAGAAGGGCATCTCTTAACGTACAACACCGTGAATAATTCAGGCTGTTGTGGAGGCAAAAGGGGGTCCTACCCAGTACTAGATAGCTGTACCTAATAAAGTGGCCGGTGAGTGTACAGTACATGTCAAATCTGAAAATATGGTCTGGAAAAGTGGTACATGGGACCATAGAAACAGTGTCTGATAAAGAATGATGATGAAATATTACATCCATAGATAATGTAGTCCAATTGGTTCATGTTCCACAGTAATTGGTGTCAACGGATCTCATTATCCTGAAACTTTCATGATCTCAACATGGAATATTGTTTGTCAGTTTCTGTAAAACTATGCATTAAGAGTAACGCGACAGTTACTTATCATTTTGAGCAGTTGTATCAATTGATAGTTAGATCATTGTAATGAAATGAATAGACAGTCATCTCAGATGTAATGTGTGAATTGCATTTTGAAATGGTAATACTTTGATGTTAAAGTTGTGTCATTTTGAACAGCTGATTTTAGTTCAATGAACAAATGATCTTAGCTTTATGTGTATTGTATCCAAGCAATTGGAAAAAGTGTTAGAGTTTTGAAAAATTTGCATTTTGATCATTGGTTGTGAGTTTTGTGTCTAGAGTTTTGAAAAAGGACATCAAGGTTCCAAAATTAGTGCCAAAGTGATTGTAAAAAACTGTAATCATCAATCAATCAAATGTATGCATAAAGCCCTTCTTACGTCAGCTGATGTAACAAAGTGCTGTACAGAAACCCAGCCTAAAAACCCAAAACAGCAAGCAATGCAGGTGTAGAAGCACGGTGGCTAGGAAAAACTCCCTAGAAAGGCCAGAACCTAGGAAGAAACCTAGAGAGGAACCAGGCTATGGGGGGTGGCCAGTCCTCTTCTGGCTGTGCCGGGTGGAGATTATAACAGAACATGGCCAAGATGTTAGTCAATCTTGGGGTCAGTTTCATTTCAATTTTGTCAGTTCAGGAAGTAGACTGACATTGTTCTTATGAAGAAGCATTAGGTAAAATTGGAATTGGAATTATAATTTCAGTTCACTGAATTGACTGGATTGAAATAGAATGTGGACTCTAACCCCGCTGACCATGTGTTCTGACTAGAGGGTGACTATGTACCCTGTAAGGACAGTCTATAACTAAGTGACTATAAGGTTATATCTGTGCAAAGCATAGTTCTGAGATATTGAGTATCAAAGCTTTCACATCTCAGGTCTCAGAACTGTTTTGTAGTGAATTCTTCTTCCATAACCCATTAAGGTCCTCACCTTAAAGGTACGTAAAGTGCAGAGTATCAAAATCCTGAGACATTTGTAAATCTGTTTTCGTAGGGTGGCGCAATCGCAGATAGAGCCTTGTAGTTCGGAAAATGTCAATCTGGGTTCAGCCATGTGGTCCTACAGTAGCCGGCACAGAACGTTACAATTATTTAAAGGTCAATCAAAAAGAAGTATAGACATGTAATGATTAAATAAAGATTAATACCCTTCATTATTTCCAATCACATCATCAAACATGCTAATTCATGTTCGTTACACAATTGTTAAAGTGATAGTTCACTAAAACGACAAATACACTATATCATTTGGAGCACAAGCAACATTGCTAGAGCTTACTTCTGGATAAGTAAAATGTGATATATCTTTCTGGTCTCTGACACCAAAAGTCAGTAAACTGCTCGCTAGTTATCAATAAAATGTGTCAAGTTTGTACATTTTTGTGAAACAGCCCTTCCATGGAGTTTTTTTCGTGTTGCTATAGAACAGGACCAAAAACAACAACGTTTCTCTAATAGGCTTTTTAAAAAGCTCTAATGCACCTGTACTTGTATTTGTCTTTTATTTCTTTTTATCATAAAGACCTTTTCAGTTATGGCCATTCTTT
This sequence comes from Oncorhynchus tshawytscha, assembly GCF_018296145.1. NCBI lineage: Eukaryota > Metazoa > Chordata > Actinopteri > Salmoniformes > Salmonidae > Oncorhynchus > Oncorhynchus tshawytscha. Next base: position 45,087,344 of record NC_056440.1, on the reverse strand, counting down.
CGAAAAGTGGTGAAAAATATATGTCATTACAAAAGAGGACCAGAACCAAGGACTTGGGACTTGGGATCTCAGAACTGTTTTGTGTTGTCTTCCTCTTTCATGACTCAATAAGTACATCACCTTACATACAGTTATTTTTGACTGACAACTCAGCATTGTGTGATTGGATTATCAGATAGAACCTTATAGTCCCAATGTCTCGACTAGGGCCCAGAGTTTTTCATAGTCAGGTTACTAGGCAGGGAAGAACTGAAGCCCCAAGGCCTGAGGCTGGGATCACAGTCTGTTGTACCACCAGTGGATGAAGAACTATGGGTCCTGGCTGTGGCAAACAAACACTTCTCAGGTAAACGATGCAGGTCCGCCCAGGTCAGAGGGTCATCGCTCTCCTATTTGCTTACTGATAAGATAATCATTTGTTTGAGATTATCTGGAGGAGGGTGGAGGGTCTGGGCTCCTTTTAGGTAGCAGTTCACAAAGGGTCAATTTATGGTCAACTGGAGGGGAAAGGGCATGTTCCAGGGAAGGTCAAATCTTTGGTTCACAGCAGATCTGGTTTTGCTGTCAGTTTGTTGTTGTATCTTATAAATGGTATTGCATGGTGTTATTTTCTGCAGATAAAAAGATTCCTAATCTTGGCCAATATATGCAGTGCATGGCAGCACTAGTGGTTAGAAGAGAATTGTGGCAGTAATTCAAAGGTCATGTTGATGTGCCCTTGAGCAAGGCACTTAACCCCAAATTAAATCAAATGTATTTATATAGCCCTTCGTACATCAGCTGATATCCCGAATGCTGTACAGAAATGCAGCCTAAAACCCAAAACAGCAAGCACTGCAGAAGCACGGTGGCTAGGAAAAACTCCCTAGAAAGGCCAAAACCTAGGAAGAAACCTAGAGAGGAACCAGGCTATGAGGGGTGGCTAGTCCTCTTCTGGCTGTGCAGGGTGGAGATTATAACAGAACATGGCCAAGATGTTAAAATGTTCATAATTGACCAGCATGGTCGTATAATAATACCCCAATCGCTCCTGTAAATTGCTCTGGATAAGGGTGTCTGCTAAAATGACACAAATATCTAGAATTAAGTCAAAGTACTGTACATGTGAAAACACCCATTGCTTTCCTTTACGTACCGTCCGTGTTAGCGTGTGCATTTCTATGTGTGTTACTGCGGGGGCGACAGGGTAGCCTAGTGGTTAGAGTGTTGGACTAGTAACCGAAATGTTGCAAGTTCAAATCCCCGAGCTGACAAGGTACAAATCTGTCATTCTGCCCCTGAACAGGCAGTTAACCCACTGTTCCTAGGCTGTCATTGAAAATAAAAATGTGTTCTTAACTTAAATAAAGGTAAAATAAAAAACTGTGTGCTCATCTGCACCTCCTCGTGGGAATGCTAGTGGACGCACCCTCTTCAGATTGACACGGCAGCTGTTCAACCCTGACCAGAATGATCCTGTACCTTTCTGAAACATGGGGGAAAGATCATTGTCTAATAACCAGGATATCTCCACTAACTAAGCAGTGAAAATAGGGCTGAGGGGGCAAAAACCCCTCCCTTTGTCAACTCCTCTAAGCATGCTATCACGGACACTTTGGGCCCTGCGTCCCAAATGGCACCCTCTTCCCTATGTAGGGCACAATTTTTTGACCAGATCTCGTAGGCTCTGATCAAAAGAAGTGCACTATGTGGGGAATAGCGTATCATTTGGAATGCAGGCCTGTGTAATAGGACTCTGCCAGCCTGTTCCTAAGGACCCTTGGCGGTATGAAGGTTGCCTGTAATGTGGATAGCTAGCACCTCATCCTAAGCCATTACTCTAAACTTGGTTGAGGGTGGAGGTCTTTGGGGGGGGGGTTGAGCTCCCCCCGCCTAGCCGGAATAAGAATTGTGTCTAAATGACTTGGCATGGAAATGATGTTGATGAAGCTTGGGGCTGTTGCTCACACTCAGGCAAGGTCAGGCATCCAGCTGTCAGCTCACGTTTGGGACTAATCGTTTATATGCCCGGGCCACTCTCCCTCCGTTCCCTTCACTCTCTCAGCATCTGCCACACACACCTCTCCCTCTCACTTTAACTCAACCACCTCTCCTTCCCCTTTCTTTATTTTCCCTCCGTCTGCCCTCCTCCATTTTCTCAAAAGCTCCCCGCTTCCACACCTTTCTCCACCCTTTATCCGCCGCCTCTCTAACATCCCTCCGAAAGAGTTCATGTCCACAGAGCATGTCCCCAAATGACCACCCCTGTCATCTCATTCATAACGAGGCCTGCTAATGGAGAGAAGTGTTTAGAAACAGGAGAGCTTTGACCTTGGCCTGCCATCGCTGATCTTTCACATTACAAATGACATCCCTCCCAGGCTGGCAGGCTGCTCTCATTGGGACTCATAACCGTCCACTGAGTAGCATGCTATAGTTAGCAGTCGACCGTGAGATCCATCTACTATTGGGCTGCATGACGGACAGCACCAGATTATGTGCGAATGTATTTTAGCGAATTGTGAGGAAAAGTGATTGATGTGCAATTTACTCATTGACACACGCTCGTGCGCACATGCATACATGCACACGTTTGTTTTGAGTAAGATGACGCCTGGAGAAAATAAGATAGATATTCCTTTATGGTCCATCTGAACCACTCTCCCCCACAAACTATTAACACTGACTCCTAACTCCCCCTTCCTCCCCCTCCCATCTCCATCCATGCCCTTACAATAGACCACCACCACCATTGTCACAACCACTGCCCTTTTCTCCTGCCCCGTCTGCCCTGGCCCAAGCCACGTAGAAATGTGGCAGGTTGCAGAGTTCAAGTCCTCCGAAATGTGAATCGAAACAGCTGCCTCTAATCACTTGCACAAGCCGGGCTTAAGGGCCTCTCCATTTCACCCCTCATCTGCCTGGAATTTTGAATTTCCTGAGCAGAGATCAAATGGCACCCGGAGTCACTGAGGCCTTTGATATACGGACACCCATCTCGCCGGCCCTTCTGCATTGGGATTTACGCTTGACAACACACTCAGTGTCACCTCAACTCCCGATGCAGGACCCCTGGAAACATTGGGCCCCTTTGACGGCCTGCCCAGAAGTTATTTATTACATTTGTTGTGCCACGATATTGTTTGGCCAGGCCACTTAGTTTTGGATTGCAATTATGTGCTTCATTTCACCTGCTGGTGTTCCTTTACCCCCCAAGGATCAAGGGCACCACAGTGTCTTTAATTACTTCATAACAAGGGTCATGCCTTTAAGGGCCATGCCATAGTACCATACTCACAGCAATGGCCGCTCTGCTCTCCTACCTCTCCTGCAGTCATCACAATGCACATCTCCCATCGGATCAAACACATCAACAACCTCCTTCCTCATGAAGCACACTTGAAGCCCATGTGACACGTGTCAATAAGGACATTTGTTCCCGTTTCAGGACAGTACATAAAAGTTGGAGATTGGGAATTGCAGAATTCCTCGCTTGTTAGCCTCATATGGAGGGTATTAGCTGCGTGGGCTGATTGACAGCTGCTCCTGTGATTAGCCGGAGGGAGAGGGAGTGGGAGATCGGACTCTATTAGATCCCAGGTAATAAGGAGAGGCTGTCCACAGCAGGCAATGAGATGCTATCTGGACTGGCTGTGGCCTGTGGATTAGCGGATGTGAGTGGGTCAGGCCTCTCCTCTTTTCTCCTCTGTGTGGGGAACTCAGCTCCTGCCTGTCTGCTGGCTATGAGGGATCACTGACAGATAGGATACCTCACACAAGTGTATGGAGTGTGCGTGTACCCACAAACGCACAGGCACACAAGCACGCTCACACACAGACACAGAAATGCGCACGCACGCACTCTTACACAAACACACACAAAACACACACTTTGTTTTTCGTTTTTGGTTTCTTATTCTGAAATAACAACGAGAATACAACTGAAATATCTGGAAGTTGATTCCTTCTCCCTTGTGTCTTACTCGGTTGATGTTAGTTTGCTGCGCTGCGCAAAGTTCCTACGCTGTTGGATGCAAGTGTAGGGCTGTGGATTCTGTGGTGATTAAAGCTGTCACGTCACATTGAACGAGAAATGAAGGTAGTATTCAAAGTCTTGGGCTTGTCATTGCGTTAGAAGCCTTGGGCTTGTCATTGCGTTAGAAGCCTCGGGTTTGTCATTGCGTTAGAAGCCTTGGGTTTGTCATTGCGTTTGAAGCCTCGGGTTTGCCATCACGTTAGACATTCATTGACCTCTTCAGACTATATTCTCACTTGGACAAAGAAGGTGTCCGTCCGATCAAACATCTATTTACTCTGTCTGTGTAGGCTATTACAAATAAGCTAAAAACCCGGAATCTAGCAGCACTAAAGGAAAAAAAATTCCAATGTTGAAAACATTGCCCATTTTGATGCTCTATCACGGTTCATGGGAGCCAAAGGGTGAGAAGCAAAGGGTGAAAATGGCCTTCCACAATGCCTTGACGATGCTGCTGCTGAGAGGCAACGGATGAAAATGGCCTTCCACAATGCCTTGACGAGGCTGCTGAGAGGCAACGGATGAAAATGGCCTTCCACAATGCCTTGATGACGAGGCTGCTGCTGAGAGGCTGCTGCTGAGAGGCAATGGATGAAAATGGCCTTCCACAATGCCTTGACGAGGCTGCTGCTGAGAGGCAACGGATGAAAATGGCCTTCCACAATGCCTTGACGATGCTGCTGCTGCTGAGAGGCAACGGATGAAAATGGCCTTCCACAATGCCTTGACGAGGCTGCTGCTGAGAGGCAACGGATGAAAATGGCCTTCCACAATGCCTTGACGAGGCTGCTGCTGAGAGGCAACGGATGAAAATGGCCTTCCACAATGCGAGGCTGCTGCTGAGAGGACGGATGAAAATGGCTGCTGCTGAGAGGCAACGGATGAAAATGGCCTTCCACAATGCCTTGACGAGGCTGCTGCTGAGAGGCAACGGATGAAAATGGCCTTCCACAATGCCTTGACGAGGCTGCTGCTGAGAGGCAACGGATGAAAATGGCCTTCCACAATGCCTTGACGAGGCTGCTGCTGAGAGGCAACGGATGAAAATGGCCTTCCACAATGCCTTGACTGAGAGGCAACGGATGAAAATGGCCTTCCACAATGCTGCTGCTGAGAGGCAACGGATGAAAATGGCCTTCCACAGAGGCTGCCTTGACGGATGAAAATGGCCTTCCACTGCTGCTGAGAGGCAACGGATGAAAATGGCCTTCCACAATGCCTTGACGAGGCTGCTGCTGAGAGGCAACGGATGAAAATGGCCTTCCACAATGCCTTGACGAGGCTGCTGCTGAGAGGCAATGGATGAAAATGGCCTTCCACAATGCCTTGACGAGGCTGCTGTTGAGAGGCCTTTGTTGTCATTAAAATAATTCATTACCAGTGAACGTTTTGCCTAAACAATGAGTCAGATGGCCTTTCTGTTTTCTTCAAAAGGAGCTGAAGAGGTGCGGAGTCGAGTGGGAGAATGAATCTTTGTGCGTGTTTTATTTTCTTCAGCGCTAAAGCTAAATGACTTCATGCCTGAAACCACAGGGGAGATTGGAGGGCCACTGGACTATCAGAATTTATTTTCAGAGGTGGATTGTGTTGCTGTGTGTATGTGTGGGGAGGGAGGGAGGGACGGGACTGAGAAAAGAGGGAAATTGATGCCATGTTATGCAGTTTTTTTGCACTTGGGATCCTCCCAACCTGCAATTAAATAAATCACAGCAATAACAGAGCCTTTGCATTCACCCACCACTGCTGGAAGTGCAACTGACCACTTTTTGACCTCTTTGTGTGGGACACCCCCTGACCTCCACTCACAGGTTCAAACAGTCAATTACAGGTCACTAGCAGAGCACTGGGTGTTTAGGGTATGTGCACGTATGTGTGTGTGTGTGTGGGGGGGGGTGGCAGGGGACAGTCACGCTGATCCTCATCTAATTGATGCTTAGAATAAATGACCTACAGACTAGCCCTTACCATCCCTTGGTATTTTCTCATTCTCCATGTCCCCACTAGCACCCCCCAACCCCTTTCCCAAACATAATTTCCAACATGAGCCAACTGCACATGCCAGCTGATGAGGATGAGGTTACACACGCTCCCACCATAACCCCCCCATCCCAAACCCAGCTGTGCTCTCTCTCTCTCTCTCTCTCTCTCTCTCTCTCTCGCTGTCCCTCTCACCATCTAGCTCTCTTTCTCTCTCTCTCTCGCTGTCCCTCTCACCATCTAGCTCTCTCTCTCTCTCTCTCGCTGTCCCTCTCACCATCTAGCTCTCTCTTTCTCTCTCTCGCTTTCTCTCTCTCTCGTTCTCTCTCCCTCTCGCAATCGCTTTCTCTCTGTCTCGCTCTCTCTCTCTTTCTCCTCTCTGTCTCTCTCTCTCTGTTCATTCCCCCTCTCCTGTCCCAGTCACCAGGTTGGCCATCTATCTGTCTAATGAGCACCATAGACAGGTTTAAACAGTTGTCAAACATTCCTCCATGGGCCATTACTTGTACTCTGCTGTGGATGTGGGGTAAACAACACACCCAAATGCAGTAAACTGCTGCAAAGACATAGTAGAGGGAGAGAGTGAGGGAGATGTAGAGAAATCTGTGAGTTGTGTGTGTGAGAGCAAGAGAAAGAGAGATAGAGAGAAAGAGAGGGGGGGGTGGTAATGGAGAACGAGAATGGGAAAGATGAAGAGAGCGGCATAAGGGATGAAGAAAGACAGAAGGAGAGAGATAAATTAAAAAGAAGAGAGCCACAACAACTGTGAGAGGTATCCATTCAGATGTTTCCCTGCTTTGTCTTAAGGCCTCTGTTAATAACCTTGGCCAAAGGCTAGATTTATAGCACTGGAGGCCCTGGATCCCTTAGTGAATGTTAGCTCTAGGGAGAAGGCACGCCCCTGGTCCTTCTGTCATTCCGTCCCCTCCCCTGACTAATGCTGCATTCGTAACCATGTGGGAAGTGGGAATTTACCACATACGACTGGGAAAAATCCACTTGAACGGCCCTCTAACTGGTAATTGCTAGTGGGAAACTCATCTATCATCCTGTGCTCCCACTTCTCCCACATGCTGACCCCTGACATCACCTACTAAGGAGATTACCTCGATAACAGCATTTTCAGCCGTTAAAATGCAACAACAAAACATTATGTAAAAAAACATCTATTAATATGGTTTTTGAACGCCATAATGTTTACAAGCACGGTACGTAGCTTTTAGGCCATTAGCCAATTAGCGTTTCTAAACAAGTTCAAGGCGAGTAAATGTATCCAACTGGTATTTACGACTTCAACTGGTACAACGATACAACTGGTATTTACGATACAACTGGTCAATTCCCACCTCCCTCTTCCTTACGACCACAGAAAAAAGTCTAACCCAGTCTCCGCCAGCCCTAACACATGTCCCTGGTTGAAACAGCCAAACGCCCTGGTCCATCAGTAACACCTTCTCTGACCCCCTAGCTTCACCACATCGCCTACACTTAGGACAGATATCAGGTCGCTGGCCTGATTAACCAAACAAGAAATACCCCACATACGTCTGGTGAATACGCATACGCGTGTGTGAGCGGCCTGTTACAGGGCCAAGGGGGTTACAATAACATAAGGGGGGGTAGGGGGGTATTTGTGCTTACAATGAGTGGTGGAGATGTGTCAGAGCTGGTTCTATCTCCACAGATGGCCTAGCACCGGGAACTCTCGCTCTCTCTCCCAGAATTTTACTGCTTGTTTGTTTAGCGGAGCACAGGGAGCATGTGTTTTAGATATGGGAACAGCATCCAGTCTCACTCACATGTCAGGATCCCTCTCACACAATACACGTCCCCACCACTCCACCCCCCGGCCCTGCACACCGATAAAGGCTTTCGCCTGCTTTGGTTCGGCTGGCGCCCAGCCCAACTGGCCTAGGTAAACCAAACTACTGTGCTTGCATACTCCCTTAAAATGACTTGAAAAATGAGAAAGAAAGCGGCAATAGTACTGCTTGTCCGTCTTGAGACACCGTAGCTAGTATACACTTCCTCACAATCATCCGAATTAGTCGAGGATAAGGAAAGAAAAGTGTCGTTAGTTTTTAGTCGCACTATTTCTCAGCAAATTGTGTGGTATTTATCTAAGTTCTTTTTTTCTTCTCATGAATACGAGTTGTCTATCATTGCATGACAGCAAACACTTCATTGAAGAATCCCTACTGTTTACCAATAACGGCTACCGAAATTCGGCTCGCCTCACGAAGTGTTTTTGTGTGCACAAACAGATGGAAAAACCTTTGCCCGAGAGACCAAGACGAACAAAAAAACATCACAACATGCTGTCACAATATATGCACAAACTGTTACTAACTGTTTTGAATGGGAAGCATTGCGGATGCCTTGCAAACACCACAAATGTCCACTTTCACGGGGTAGGCTACACCTTGTTTAGAAGCACTGGCAAATATAAAAGGATGCTTTCTCACTTGGAAACCTTGTACATCATTCAATTGTGTGAGCAGAATATCTGACACAACTTCATCATATCCACCATCAACTTGTATAGTCCAGTTAACCTGTTTTGATAAGAACCGGCCTTAGAAAACTAAATAATTTTGGACTATTGTTAATACCTTGAAATGATTCTTAAGGTTATGTCAGCCAGAAATGGCCCATTCACTCACCTCCAAAATCGTCCAAAATTGCCACCGGTTGCACCCTTTGGCCTGGGTGTAGTGGCTGAGGGGAGGGAGGCCTTGCTTTAATTTGGCCCATTGCACTACATAAAGAGTCTCCTCTGGCTCACTAGACTCTCACTCAGACCTGCTAGTGGAACTTTAACAGCCGTGGCAGTCATTTACAGCCCCGGGCTGGCCGAGGCAGTGGGAATCCCTCTCTGCCTCCAGTTCAACAGACCAGACGTTTACCCTCAATGAGGGAGCAAGGCACAGCACAACATTCGCTAATTTGTTTATTGCTCTCATTCAGTTCAGTTCACCTCCCCCTCTCACCCCTCCACTTTGCTCTCTCTCTCTCTCTCTCTCTCTCTCTCTCTCTTCTCTCTCTCTCTCTCTCTCTCTCTCTCTCTCTCTCTCTCTCTCTATCTCTCACTCACTCACTCACTCTCTCTTTCTCTCATTGATACCTGGTTAAACATGAAAGGAACGAGAAGTGCTGAAGAGCGTGTGAGTGTGTGTGTATAGAGGAGGGCTTCTCATGCATATCCAGACTGGTGAAGTAAACCTCAGTTGACCTTGTGGCACCCACACCTCCTGAAAAGATAAACAGAATAAGCGTACGGCTTGTTCTGCCCTTCACGAGGGACTCAGAAGCCAAACAGTTCAGCAGCACAGTCCCAGAGGTCAAAGCAAACACTCGTTGTGTGTGTGTTTGTGTGCATGCGTGCGTACGTACGTGCGTGTGTGTACAGTGCGTGGGTTAAGTGTCTGATGAAACTCTGTGGCTGATGGAAGTAGGCTTGGTGCCAGTGCGACAGATCAACAAGAGCAGGGGTTGAGGCAGGCGAGGCCAGCCAGGTCACCTGTGATACAAGTCAGTATTCAACGTCCATCCATGTCTGAGGACGTCGGGAATTGACATGGAAACCGGCCACTAGGGGCAACAGTGAGCACTGTTACCTTCAAGTATGTTTCTGTTTTGCTAGGGCACTGTGGACAGGGACGGTGGATGGTTTGTGCAAGTTGTTTTTTAGATTTTTCTTTTTAAGCCTATCCCAGTCCTTAACTCTTAAAATCAACCATTCTGAGTTAATGGCCTAACCTTAAGATTTTGGAGTCAATGCCTAAACTTAACCTTCACCTCAACAACTTGGAGTTCATGCATAAATTTGATGTTACCAACAACTTCAAAACGTTATCTTTGAGAAACATGGACGAACGTCTAATTCCCGAAGTGAGACTGTGAGAGCTAGTTGGGCGAGGTAGAGGGGCGGTGGTGGTGCAACACAGAGTGTGGTTGTCCTGGCAGGTCTCCTGCTCAAATTCCACTGATACAACTTTAATCAGACCTAATCTGCTTATCGACCTCCCGGGACGCTGTTCGGCCTTAAGTGTTTAACGGAATGCATGGACCCGTAAGATGCTGCCACTCGAAAGCATAAGGTAGGCTGCAGAGGGTGTTACCCTTAATCTGATTAATTCAAATAAACTATATGGATAGAGAAAGATCTCCTCTTGTTATCTCTCACCCCCCCCCCCTCTCAATTCAATTCTCCCTTTCTCTCTCTCTCGCTCTCTCTCTCTCTCTTGACACATTCCTCAACACATTCTAGCACACACAAAAGGGAGAGATGTCGTTGAATGGGCTGCCTGACTAACCTTGCTGCTCTAATGTTGATGCCCTCTCTTCCTGCTTTTGATGTGTACTCTGGGTGTTGGAAATAGTCACATGCACTTGCCTGCATGCAGCTGATCAGGAATAATAAGGCCTTATAAGATGGTAAAGGCCCAGTGCAGTCAATATTTTTTTGGGGTGTGATGTACATTTCCACATTATGAGGTTGGAATAATACTGTGAAATTGTGAAAATTATGATAATGCCCCTGTAGTGTAAAGACTGCCTGAAATCTCTGCCTGTTTTTAGTGGGACGTTTTGACCTTCCATGGTGACATCACCATGCAATAAATGAGTTAATAGACCAATAAGAAAAGAGAGTTCCAAACCTATCTGCCAATAAAATCACATTTTCTATTTTCCCCTCCCCACTCCCAGACAATCCTAGCAATTTTTGCTTTGGATATTTCCCTTTCTAAGAATATATTTTTGTAAATGTGTTGACCATTTTTAATTGAAAACAATCACAGTAACATGTTTAATGGTTACTATAAAGGATTTGATATTGAGATAAAAATGGCTATATTGGACCTTTAAGTGTTTCTTTATCCCACCTCCAGTTCACCTCCATACCTTCATAATTGTATCTTTGTTCATCCATTTCATCTGTGTTTCTGGGAGGAAATACACATGGAGGAGTATTCGGTCATACGTTCACCACCTTTAATTGCCCCTAGTGAGTACAATGGAAAAATGGACCAATTTCTTTATTTCTTTCCAATGCAATTGTTTGCTCCAATTAACTCGAAAGATGAATGCAATAATTGACTTAGTCACGTAATTGGGGTCAGGAGAGCTAACCTTAGTTAATGGGTGGCAGATATGGACATATCTGACAATGATAATGAACCCGTTGAAACATCTGCAGACAGAACATTGTCTATGTCAAGACAGAGACAGGAAGCTAGTAGTGCCTCATAATAACCGTGGCCTCAAAGTCACCTGTGGATCTATTCATACCTACGGAACAGTCAGTGTTAAATAACCACATTATGTTGTTCTGTTGTTTTCTTTAGTCCTTTAGCAAAGAATTCCCCAAGCTGGTCCTGGGTGGACGTTTTGTTTTTTTGCCCCAGTACTACACAGCTGATTCAAATAACCAACTCATCATCAAGCTTTGAGTATTTGAATCAGCTGCGTAGTACTAGGGCAAAAAAAAGAAAAAAAGAAACTGGACCCAGGTGGGGACCCAGGATCAAGTTTGGGAACCCTTGACTTAAGGGCTTTGCTCAAGGGAACATCAACAGATTTCTCACCCGGTCAGCTCGGGTATTCCCACGGCAACCTCTCAGTTAATGGACCAATGCTAGGATAGTCCGTTCGATTCCCGGGACCAACTGTACCTAAAACATTTATGCGCACATGACTGTTAATTGCTTTGGATAAAAGAGTCCGCTAAATGGCATATATTACAGTATATGGTTACTTGTTATGTTTTTAATGTACTTATAAATCTAGTAGATAAGATATGTGCACATACACGTGCATACGCATGCCGACACACACCTCTTCCCTAGGTTTCTTTCCAAAAGCAGAACACTGTAATTGCACCCAGTTTAGGCTGTTGTCCTTGGTAATCTCAGTGCTGTGTCCAGTCTAATCAATCCCCTCTTTATTGGGCTGTGATGCTCCATCTCCGTGCAGCCTCTCTGAGGACTCCCCCTCTGCTCTGATGAGGCCCTCCACATGTTCAATACAGCGATCAATATGGAGGCCACGACCCTGACACACACTCTTCCGCTGACTAAACGAGCAGGGATTAAGAGAGAGCCTGGTATGGCCGTGCTTGTCTGTAAGAGCATTGCATTCTTAAAAAGCCTGTAAATAAATCGTGCCGGGATCTCCCCCGAGTGGCTTTGGCCCTGGTACAGGGTTCACGACCCCAGTCTGAGTGTCACAGTGAAAGGTCTTGTGAGGGCAGACAGTGATCCTGCTCTGTCTGCTGGGTGACCTGGCCTTTTTGCCCACAGATTAAGTCCTAGGGCGTTTAAACATAGGCACGGGGGGGGATTAGCGGAGATACGCCGACCTAGCAGCTGGTTGGCCACTTGCACATTCCTCTCATCAACCCAGCCAGTATTAATAGAAACCTGTATTCACCCAGTGTTCTCTCCCCAAATGGATGATCTCCCTGACCCTACGGTCATCAAGAGTGTGGGTGGAGGAAGAGGGGGGTTGGGTAAGGACAGCTAGTGACATAGGTGACAGTCAAAGTCTGAAGGGCCACAAAGGTACTTACCGAGCTCACCGTTTTTTGTGATCCTTATCTTTTCTTTTTTTTTGCTTGTGATTGTCGTTGTTGTTGTCCTATCACAAAGCTCGATGCGGACTGTCCTGAGATCATGAAGCTCAACTCCATTTGGAAGTTTTTTTAAATTCTTCTCATGGATTCACGGATTCATTCATTCATCTGTTCACGGGTGCGTTATTTCATTCATTCATGCTCGCAGGTTGGAGGGACCCTTTGTGGTCCCAGGCTGTGTGTCCTTGTGGAGGTCAAGTCGAGTCCAGTCCAGTCCAGTCCAGCTGGCCTCTCCGTGCACCAGACAACCAGGCTGCCAGAGGTCAGGGGGTCACCTCATGTCGAAGCTCGCCTTTATCTCTGATTGCAGGTTATCTGTCCCCCTGGCCCTTAGCCCTTGTTGTGGTTGGTTTGGCCGGCCACCTGTGGAGTAAGAGCAGGGGGATAACTGTTCCTACTTTGTACCTGCTCCTCCTCCTCCTTCAACTCTTAAATCCCTTTCACTCGCAACTGATTGTCTCTGACCACTCTCCCAGATATATACATGTATATATATATGCAGTGCATTAGACCGCTGCGCCACTCCGGAGCCAACTTGATGAGAGACTACTGAAACTATCGTCTATAATAGGATACATGAAAATGTTTTGGATGAAATGTAATGTGCATAATGTAATGGCACTCTCCTGCACAGTCACTTCTACCATTTGATAAATTGCATTGGCCCTCATACAGTGTATTCCTATGAGTCCCCCTGTGTTAGTCTAGAGTTCGGGTCGGCTCTGTGGGGGGGGTTATAGCAAGCGCTGGTATGATTTTCTCACCTTTACCTCTTGTTTGGCTGCTGTGAAACAGTTGACCGGGCACTGGCTCTGGCTGGTGTAATCTTTCCCAGGGTTCATCTCTCAGTCAACAGAGGGATTCCTCACACCTTGTTACACTCATGAATAAACAGGAGAAAGATAACAATATGAGGAGGGAAAGGGATGTTTTCTAGCCTAAACCCCAACCAATGTGCCTCCTCCTTGCCTTAGACCATGGCTCATGTTCTAGAGGGCCCACTGACCTCTGAGTGGCCGTGTTGGCTGTTACCGAGCGGGGGTCTGGGCCTCTCTGCTCTGCTTATCACAGGTCAGTGTTCTGCAAGGACACACACACACAGCCACAGGACACTGCTTAGCATAACGCTACAGCGCCATGCCAGAGACCCTGCCGCAGGGGGTCCACTGCAACACACACACACACATACCTGCACACACGTAAACAAACTCTCTCTCTCTAACACAAACACACACACTCTCCCACACGGCGCGTGTCACCTCCCGTGTCTGGCCAGGGTCAGCTGTCCAGGCCTGTGCCTCCTGATGTAGAGTGTGTGACCCAACACAACCACCTCTGGCTCTCCAGAGAGGTAAACAAGAGGCAAGGACATAGAGTCCCAGCATCCTCAGAAAACGCCATGCACACACACACACACACACACAGGCAGGCAGGCACGCACACACACAAACACATCTACATTGGGGACTGCAATAACTGCAAATTGACTATGTCTGGAAGGTAGATCTGTGAAGTCTGGTGGGAGGTGAATGTTCACAGGAGAAATAGCTGTAAATGTCCGAGCTGTAACACGGAGGCAGAAATGCAGAATGGAATTGTAGCACAGCAACAATAGGAGTATAACAAAGAACAGACACCTGTGAAGGACACCTTTTTTCTCCCCCAGGGCTCTTTGCTGCGGTTGATTGTTTGATTTCACTGTGCGCTCTTTGACATGTGGGACAGCAGGAGGTAGAGGAGAAAGAGTTCAGCTATGGAGAGGTCAGCTCACAATCACGGCGGTGGAGTTTGGGCCTTGTGTGACACGGCTAGGAGTTGGGGCCTCTCTGGGGCACTCCTCCGGGAGTGCTTAAACGCTCCCACGTTGCCTTTGTTTTCCCCATCGCCCTGGCTGGATTCCCCCTCATTATTCCTCCCGTTCGGGCCCGGCGGAGGGGTGCTGCCCTGGTAGTTGAAAGGTTAAACAAAGAGCGGCGACTGTCAGACTGAGTGAAACCAACTGGCGCACGGCTATCAGAAGATAATCAGCACTAATAGGTACATAATGGCTAACAGTGGGGCTGCGCTCTCACAGATGCATCATCGGGCGACGAAACGCAGGACAGCATGACCTCGCAATCCCACCACAGCTCTCACCTCTTTAGTCCTATCAGGCGGAGAGAGCGAGACACCAGGAATGTACCGGTGCCCCCTCCTTCTCCTCGAGATGACCCCGGACGGGGCCCGCTTGATTGGGGTCCGCACTACTTTGCTGCTGAGTTCAACCCAGTCCCTCGTTTAGCTCCTACAGAGAGTATCAATTAATGGGCTTGGAAAGTCAACTTGTATTTGACCGGGGGGGTGGGTGGGGGAGGGGGGGTTCCGCTGTTACAGAGTTGAACAACTGAAGCACTCTTTGGAATCAGAGGCTCAGAGATGCTCTGAGCAGATGTCGTGATGTTCTCAACCGCCACTGACAGCTTGAGCACCGTGAGTTATATTTCCCTGCGTATGTTTTCTCTTGTCTTTTTAAGAACAGCAATCACAAAGTAGACGACAAAAGAGTCAAGACACAAAGGAAGCAAAGAGCAGACAGCATCGTTCATTAATGACGTAAACCGCTCCTGTCAAACAGCCTACATAAGAACAATGTCCTGACCCTTTACATGGTAGTGTACTATTGTCTCTGAGAGTCTGTGAGATCCGGTGGGGCTACATTTCTCCTTTCTACCGCCCCAACAAGCCAACAAAATAAACAAACTTCATTCAGGTAAAGCATGGTGGGTCAATCCAATGTACACCTCGAGTGCATCAACGCGGCTCTTTGCCATGATACTGTTGACACATCCAAGAAAGAGTTAACACTCTAAAGTGGTGGAATTGAGCAGAAAGGGTCACGGGATCATGTGTTAAACGAATGTACACATGCACATTTTCGGCCGTCTGCGAAGCATCCAGCCAACACGTCCTCTGACAGCACTTGACCGCTCTCGCTCGAACTCTCCACGGTCGTTCTCTGTAAATAAAGATTGCTTTTGTTGAGGCCGTCGTGTCAGAGCCACCGGCTCCAGTGGCCAGGCCATGGAGAGAGGGTGCAGGTAGGTAGGGGGTAAGGGAGGTAGCGGACTTGATAGGAGGGAATGGAGAGATTGGAGTCGGGGTAATTGCACCTCGATGGAGGTTGCGTTTGTCCTCTGAGGTGTCCGGACCTATTTACAGAGTGAATATGCCACGCTAAGGAATGTTGCAGCTACGTAGAGTTTATCTAGAGTTCAGAGAGAGAGGGAGAGATAAAGCAATGTAGCAGAAACCGACAGTGTGTGAGAGAGATGTGTGCTCACTGCCCTTAGAGAGCTGCATTTTTCTCCTACACTGCGAGAACTATACAGATACAAATACAACCATTTTGAAACCAACAACAGAAAAGGAGAAAATCTAATATCTATTGGGATAAAAAACCCTTTGTGCCATATTCGCTGCAAAATATGTAGCTTCCTGCCACGCCTGTAAGAACAACCAACCTGAGCAATAACATTGCTCCCTGTATATTTCAATTTTTTTCATTATTGCTTACTGTAGTGTCCTGTTAATTAGTTACAAGTCATTGAGTAGTATTATTTTTCCTATTATTTAAGTATCTGCGTCAACATTGATTTCAAATCAAATCAAAGCAAATCCAATTGTATTGGTCACGTGCACATGGTTAGCAGATGTGAATGCGGGTGTAACGAAATGCCTGTGCTTCTAGTTCCGACAGTGCAGTAATATCTAACAAGTAATCTAACAATCCCGAAACAACTACTTAATACACACAAATCTAAGTAAAGGGATGGAGTAAAAATATGTAAATATATGGATGAGCGATGACTGAGCGGTATAGGCAAGATGCAATAGATGGTATAGAATACAGTATATACATATGAGATGAGTGATGCAAGATATGTAAACATTATTAAAGTGGCATTATTAAAGTGACTAGTGATCCATTTATTAAAGTGACCAATGATTTCAAGTCTGTATGTAGGCAGCAGCCTTTCTGTGTTAGTGATGGCTGTTTAACAGTCTGATGGCATTGAGATAGAAGTTGTTTTTCAGTCTCTCGGACCAAGCTTTGATGCACCTGTACTGACTTCGCCTTCTGGATGGTAGCGGGGTGAACAGGCAGTGGCTCGGGTGGTTGTTGTCCTTGATGATCTTTTTGGCCTTCCTGTGACATCGGGTGCTGTAGGTGTCCTGGAGGGCAGGTAGTTTGACCCCGGTGATGCGTTGTGCAGACCCACCACCCTCTGCAGAGCCTTGCGGTTGTGGGCGGTGCAGTTGCCGTACCAGGCGGTGATACAGCCCGACAGGATGCTCTCGATTGTGCATCTGTCAGAATTTGATGTGTCGATATGTTTGCTTTGGCAATTTATGTGGCAACCTTTTCCATGCCAATAAAGCCATTTGAGAGATGACCGCACAGAGAGAGAGAGAGAGAGAGAGAGAGAGAGAGAGAGAGAGAGAGAGAGAGAGAGAGAGAGGGAGAGAGAGAGCAGCCGGGCCGCCCCCTCGTCTTTTACTAATTATCTCTCACTGTGTATGTGAGCTGTGAGGCTGTGTGTATGTGCGCATGTATGTGCACGTTTGCATGCGTGTATGTGAGAGTGTGTGTGTGTGCACACACAAGTGTGTTCATGTGTTTGTGCCAGTGCGAGGCCAGTCTAGGCCATGGTGCATTGCAGTAGCCCCTGATAGAGCTAAACTGCTGGAGAGCACACAGGCCCAGCACCGAGCAGCAGGCTCTTTGAACTCTAGACTGCAGCAGAGCTTGAACTGGGTTAATCGCTATAAATATTTAACACGCTGCAAAAGTTCTAGCGCTGAACTATATGAAAGGCTATAGAACAGCATCCAGTAGAGTCATCTCTGTCTCTCTTATTTACTGTGGCAATAGGTGGAGAATTTTCTCTTAGAAATTTGTCTTAAAACATTGTATTTCACCTAACTTGATGATGTAACTATTAGTATTTGTATTTGCTATTTAGACCCCAAAAAAATCCAACTGCTCAGATTAAATTCATGGTTATGATTACTTGGATGCAAAATTGCTTTTTAAATTCTTTCAACATTTTAGTCATTTGCAGTTAAGTGCCTTGCTCAAGGACACATTGTCCCATTTCTCACCTAGTCAGCTCAGGGATTCAAACCAGCGACCTTTCGGTTACTGGCCCAATGCTCTTAACCGCTAAGCTACCTTTCCCGCTTCTTTGGGAGAGTTTTCTCATGCCATTCCAACAGCCTATCTTTGAGTACTGTGCCATCTGCATGTAAGTCAGTGCTTAATAGCGCTAGCTAAATTGAGAGACTCTTGTGGACAAAATGTTCCACTCCACCATTGGATCTGAATCACAGGTGTTATCAGTGTAATCGATAGTCGTGTCTCTCGGTTTCAAACCTCCCTTGTGCTCGGTAGCACTGCTTAGAAAATGGCTAGCAGAGAGACGGTGCGGTAATAGAAACTAGGCTAACGTTGTTGATGAAGTGCTCTGAGTATCCCTAGGAAACACAACTTGATGGGTGGGGGCATAACGATTTATAGCTGGTAAACAATGAGCAGAGAGAGGGTTTGTTTGATGATCAACAGTCTGATGAAGAGTGCTTGGTTACGAAACAAGCCAGCGGGTCGCCAGGGGGTTGTTGCTGCTCGCTGCTGCCATCCCTGTCACTTCATGAAGTGGATTATTTCATCACAGTTCAAACCTAAATTGCCTTTGCTACTGCACTCTCTCTCTCTCTCTCTCTCTCTCTCTCTCTCTCTCTCTCTCTCTCTCTCTCTCTCTCTCTCTCTCTCTCTCTCTCTCTCTCTCTCTCTCTCTCTCTCCCTCTCTCTCTCTCTCTCTGTTGCTCTTTATCCCCTTGCTCCCAGCACCAGGACCTCAAAGAGCATGGTTAAATACCGGGGCCAATGTGTCGCTCTTCAAAGAGACTCAGGTAGTAGCTGGGCTGGCTAGGGGCCAGGTCCCGATGAAGAGTTACTGTGCTGCGATGGCTACACTTCATGTGGACCTCACTGGAGCCACATTAAGGGGCCCCACCTGGACTCAAAGCTTCTCACAAGGCCACTGAAATATGGGCCCTAAGTCCCACCCCGGCCCCACCGAAAAACCCACTAATACCACACTGGGACCCCTTTTTATTTCACTTCATAAATCAAGACAGCGGGATATAGAAGTTAATTTGCCGTAGAAGTGCTTGTATTAGCTTTTGCTCGCTGTAAAGTTCCTGCCCTACTTCCCTCTGTGAACCTCAGCGAAAAACAACCGAAACAGAGAGCACGTTTAAATGGTACGAATTAGCTGTGATTACTTAAGATTTATAAAACGAGTGGTTGTTTGTTGCTCCATGTCCTAACCGAAAAAATATGAAAACACAGCTGAAGGGGGGAACTTTGTGGAAGACAAAAGCTGGAAGCAATTTGTGTGGCTACCAAATGAAAGTTATTCACCACCAAGGGTAATTTAATTACCATTCTTTAAATGTTTGAATGACTTTGACCTCTGGAGCACTTGGGGGTCATGCAGGTGCACTTACTTAAGCTAATTCCGAATTTGTAACATGAAACAAGGGCCCAAATCAAACAGCCATCTCCTTGGAATATCTTGTTACCCTGAACCAGCTCTTTGTGTTTGGATGGGAAATTCAATTAATATTTCCACCAGGTCATTAGCGGGTTTTTTCTAAACCTTGAAATCTGTTCGAGTTTCTCATTAGCCCCTAGAGTAAACATATCAAAGATGAGTTTGACAAGAGGGAAAAAAGAGACAACACTAATAGGTGGGGGAAATATAGAAATAGACGTGAACGATAGAATGAACATGACAGTGTTTCCCAGGATGCACTTCTCCCTGCGTGGCCTGTGAATGGAAACAGGTGTGTGTCTGATTGTGCGGTGGGTCTGGGAGATCCAGGCCTATGTGGTATGTCTACTGCCTGGGTGATGTGGGTCAATGGAGCACATCTGGTACTAGTCACAACAGAGTGCACATGTCCACCACAGCCCTCCTCATCCACCCATCCCTCATCCACCCACCTCCTCTA
The DNA here is from genome assembly GCF_018296145.1 of Oncorhynchus tshawytscha. Classification (NCBI taxonomy): domain Eukaryota; kingdom Metazoa; phylum Chordata; class Actinopteri; order Salmoniformes; family Salmonidae; genus Oncorhynchus; species Oncorhynchus tshawytscha. Next base: position 45,067,662 of record NC_056440.1, on the reverse strand, counting down.
CTCCGCCAGGCCAAGCCAAGTAAGGAGAGGCAAGGCCAGGCAAACATCTGGCTTCTCTCTCTCTCTCTCTCTCTCTCTCTCTCTCTCTCTCTCTCTCTCTCTCTCTCTCTAGATCTCTTTGTCTCTCTCTCTCTCGGGGCATGTTTGATTGACAGGTCTGCTCCAGAATGTGCCCCGCACCAGGTGAGTATCTCTCCCTGTCATGCCAACACTGTGGGGCCGCCAATACATCACAGACAACTCTCGCTTTCTTTCTTTTTTCTTTTTTTAACCTTTATTTAACTAGGCAAGTCAGTCTTTCTCTCCAAGTTATCATCCCCTCTCTTCCCCTTTTCCCCATCTTTCCATCCCCCTTCCTCTCCTAACATTCTCTGAAAGGTAGTAGCCCCTCAGACAGTCACATACACATTCCAGGGTAGCCCGGAAAAGAACAGTACTGACCAGTACTGGGGGGGGGGGGTGATTTGCTGGCAAGGGATGGGATTTTACATTGCAAAACTGCATTCAAACAAATACTGCTAGCATATAGGCTACTCATGCCCCCTTCTGTAAAACTCTTCAGGACTCTTTAAACAACAAGTTTACAAAACATTAAAGACACCTGCTCTTTCCTTGACATCGACTGACCGGGTGAATCCGGGCGAAACCTACGATCCCTTATTGATGTCATTTGTTAAATCCACTTCCATCAGTGTCGATGAAGTGGAGGAGACAGGTTAAAGAAGGATTTATAAGACTTGAGCCATGGATTGTGTCTGTGTGCCATTCAGAGGGTGAACGGGCAAGACAAAATATTTAAGTGCCTTTGAATGAGGTATGGTAGTAGGTGCCAGGCGCACCGGTTTGTGTAAAGAACTGCAACGATGTTGGGCTTTTCACACTCAACAGTTTCCCCGTGTGTAATCAAGAATGGTCCACCACCCAAAGGACATCCAGCCAACTTGACACAACTGTGGGAAGCATTGGAGTCAACATGGGCCAGCATCCCTGTGGAACGCCTGTCGATTCCTAGTAGAATCCATGCCTGACCAATTGAGGCTGTTCTGAGGGCAAAAGGGGGTGTATCTCATATTAGATAGGTGTTCCTAATGTTTTGTACACTCAGTGTAGATTCAATATGTAACACTACAATCAACAACATTAGCCCCATTGTACTTCTGGTATTTCATGGGTCTGTGGTAGTGCTGTATAGCCTATTCACTTGGTGATGGTCTGTTGCTGTTCAGCTCTGCTATGCTCCACCACACAGGGGAAGGCAAGCTAGGCAGGGAGTTTTGGCAGAAGCTCAAAGCACAAGTGGACTTGTTATGCTGCGGTAATGACAGACCACAAGTGTATGAGGCGCACTCTCAGTATCAAACACTCTCTCTCTCACTCTCTCTCTCTCACTCTCTCTCTCTCTCTCTCTCTCTCTCTCTCTCTCTCTCTCTCTCAATTCAATTCAATTCAAGGGGCTTTATTGGCATAGAAACATGGCATAGAAACATGTGTTCTCTCTCCCTCACTCACACTTACCTCACTCCACCTGTTACACCACAATGTGTCCAAGGCAACAGCAATGAAAACGATGTTTATATATGTTTACAAATAATATAAATAATGAGAGAGACAGAGAAAGAGAGAGAAAAAGAGACACAGACAGACAGACAGACAGAAAGACTGACAGAAGACAGACAGACAGACAGACAGACAGACAGACAGACAGACAGACAGACAGACAGACAGACAGACAGACAGACAGACAGACAGACAGACAGACAGACAGACAGACAGACAGACAGACAGACAGACAGAAAGACTGACAGAGAGAGAGAGAAAGAGAGACAGACATACTGACCGACAGAGAGAGAGAGAGAGAGCGCAAGAGAGAGAAAAAGAGAGAGAAAAAGAGAGACAGACATACTGACCGACAGAGAGAGAGAGAGAGAGAGAGAGAGAGAGAGCGCGCAAGATAGAGAGAGAGAGCACAAGAGAGAGAGAGCGCAGGCGAGAGAGAGAGAGAGAGCACGAGAGAGTGAGAGCGAGAGAGAGAGAGCACGAGAGAGAGTGAGAGCGCGAGAGAGAGCACAGAGAGAGAGTGAGAGCGCGAGAGAGAGAGAGAGCGAGAGAGAGAGAGCGAGAGAGAGACAGACTCAGTATAATAAGTGAGCATCCTCAGGTGGCCACGTAACCCCTGTGTGACCCAGGCCAGCAGCAGAGCAGCCAGTCACATTTGCGGGACTGATCGGCCATTTGTCTGTATCTGGGTGCTGGCGTGTGTGAGTAAATACTACTAGTAAACGGACATGCAACACAATAAGTATATAGACGAGTTAATCAGTCCATGACCTTACTTCCTCTTGGTAGCTCCTTGAGCTCTCGCTCTGTTTTCTCTGAGACACCATCCCAAGGGACTCCGGTCATGGATGATGTTGTTGTTGGAGTTTATTGTTGTTGTTTCCTTTCTGAAAAGCTATTAGCGCTGCTGCCTACTCAGAGCTGGGTTAGTGGACCACTTCATTCACCACTGTTGGGTTGTCTTGGCAGCCAGACAGAGAGCGCTTTAGCATGAACAAGAAAATTGCGCGCCCTCCGCGGATGCTACGCAAATTGCCCGATATGTTTTTGTGACAATTAAACATCTCTTCAGAGATTACATTTGTTTGTCTTTTTTTGTTGTTTTATGGCTCTTGCCCTTGTTTTTTCTCCCTCCCTCTCGTTCTCCCTCGCTCAGTGATTTGAGTCGCCCAACTTCAAATTAAAGCGCTCCCTTCATCAACCTTGTTGCAGTTGAGTGCCATTCCGTGACACAATACTGTCTCCCCAATTAGGGCTGCAAATAAAGCTGCTAGAGCTGCATGCTTCAGGCTAGGGGTTGGACAACACAACAGGTTTGTCACCGTGTAAGGATACCATCTCTCGCTCTTTCTTTCTCCCTCATCTTCCCTCTCTCCCTCTTGCTCTCCCTCTGTCCACCCCTCCGCGTAGTTTGTCCCTCTTCTCTGACCTCTCGACCACATCCAGCGAGGCTCCTGGGCCCGCCGCCCCCCTCCATCACTCTTTCTTAACCTAGCAACAGACTGAAGGTAGAAACGCTGCCTGTTTGCTGAGGAAATGCAGATTGCTGCAAAATGGAGTATTGTATGCCCTAAAAACTAGAACTAACTCTATGTCTAAACTGACCCTAGAAATGTAAACACGGATCTGTAAGCAGGTTATGTGTTGTAGTCCTGTCTGACTGCTAATACTCTCCCAATTAGAACGTTTAATCATGTTTAATCAAAGACACGCTGTATCTAAGCGTCTGTCCTCGTACAGTAACGTGTGAGCTGTCCCTGACCCCAGTCGCCGCAGAAGGCATCAGACCGTCAGTGTTCAGTGTACCAGCCCTCTGACAGCTAGGCCAGTCCCCTCTCTGAAAGCATGCTCACTATTCTAGCTCTTATTGCTGGGTGAGGAAGGTCAATGGACTAATCAAGGCGGCACTGTTTCCATTGGACAGCGGGGTCTGGTGTGGCGAGACCTGGACATGAACTTTTTAACCTTTCTCCATAATAACAGTATCACTACTTTGCTGTAATGCTGTTCAATGTTACATTTAAGCCTTCAGTAAGCGGGATTTATAGAATAATACCCTTGTGCAGGCTGTTTACACACAATCCTCCACACCCCGGGCCACACCGCCAGCGCTACCCGCTACCCCTCCTCCCTCCAGCTTCCAATCACACTTTAATAGGTCTAGTTGGAGCCAATGCCAGCATAAGCGTACACTTGCTTTCTCCTTGGTTGACTTTAATGGAGCTACAAAAATATGTCCCCAATTGCCGGTGTACACCTTCATGGTTTGTCTGGCGGATTTGGAAAATTGGAAGAGACGAGTTCAAAAAAAAAATTAAAGTCCCAGTAATTGGGTGTACCCTAGTGCTCTGGGGTCACCTCGTGTGTGCTGTGCCATGTCTCTCAGATCACAGGGGTAGGAACAGGAGGACGAGAGGAGAAAGTGGAGAAAGGGAGCAGATAGGAGAAAGCGGGAGAACGGGGTAAAGAAAGGGACCGTGGAGGAGAGAGATGTGCGTCATACCTGGAGAGGGGAAAGAGGAATATAGAGTTACATGTGAGTGGAGAGAGAGAGAGAGAGAGTGAGAGAGAGAGGAGAGAGCCAGTAGCAGAGGGCGTGGAGGGGGATGGACGGTGGGAGAAGGGAGAGATGATGAGAGACAGCAGAGGGCAAAGGAGGACAGGGACAGACTGAAGACAGAGGGGAGAAAAACAGAGCCTGAGGGGTACAGGTTGAGGGTCTTACATCAGGCTGTGGGTTAAGGGTAGGTGAAAGAGTCACACTCCCAAAGTGTGAGGTCTAATGCAGGCAAGCACAACCGTCGCTTACATCCAGCCTCCCCGCCCACTCTGTATCCATGGTAGACACTGAACACACACAATATTCAGTTGTCCTCAGACCCCTTCTAATCAAATAGTGTGGGGTTTTAGTGTATAGTATCTGGTGCTCTAATTCATTTCAGAGAAATATTAGTGTGCTTCCTTCAGCAAGACCACTACTGTTATTTGGAATTGTTGTCATGTTACAGACAGGGAATATATTTTGAGACTGTAGAGTTAGGTGCGAAGCTACCCTTCAGGAGAAAACCCATGGTGCTATACTGGTTTTGTGTTTTTTGCTAATGGGATTCCTGTATGTCTTGATGTCAACTTGACATATTTTTGCCTTTAATCCTGTTGTTTCTCTCGTTTCTCTTTTTTGTCCCACTTTATATTGGATTTTGATGGATTGGCGAGCCATTTCACACGGGCTATGTTCTCCACAAAACGTAATACAGGCCTATATTTGACATACCAATGGTGTTTTTCCATGGAAATCCTTAAGTCTCATCGTCAGGTGGTAATATATGCTTTAGTAACGTAGGTATAACAGTATAGCATGAGCCGAACCACTTTAATAATTATAATAATCCACTGTAATTACTTGGATTTTTTTATGACTCAAGCTCACTGATTAATCCAATATACATGTCTTGAATCTTTTGCAAGGTGTGTATTGTGCAAAATAATTGAATATTGAATATTGACAAGGAATTTCGGCAATACCACAGAAAACAGCATGTCACGAACCAGAGAGTCACCAGATCACAGTGGAACCCTGAGAGAATCTTGTTGTCCCCTCCACCCCGGCAGATCCACAGCTGATACAAACAGTTTATTGGGCGTGATGACCACATGGTGACCACAGTCCAGACGAGTGTTGGGGGTCCTTTGGCACCTCACCCTGGTCCTTTGGCACTGAGGTATTGGGGCATTCGGGCGGGAGGTGAGGATGGGGCTTGTTTGCCCACACGCGAATCCTGAGAGGACACGGTTTTGCAAGAACTACCTTCTACGTTTAGATCAATCAAAATGCTCACTCAACAAGACATTAGAGAGCATAGGGATGGTTTTGGGCTGTGTCTGTGTGGTGTGTGCGTGTGTGTGTCTGTGCACTCGCGTGTGTGTGTGTGTGTGTGTGTGTGTCTGTGCACTCGCATGTGTGTGTGTGTGTGTGTGTGTGTGTGTGTGTGTGTGTGTGTGTGTGTGTGTGTGTGTGTGTGTGTGTGTGTGTGTGTGTGTGCGTGTGCATGTATGTGTGTGTGTTGGGGACATGCGTGTGTTGGGGACTCAAAGCAGAGAGGAGTGACCGTGGAGTTGATTTTGTAAAGATGAGGCTCGTGTTACAGAGCTCCTGTTCCTATTATCCTGCTCTGTTTCGAGGGTCTGTCAGGGTCTCAGTGCACTTGAGACAGCTGGTCCAGGAACCTGATCCATAGCCCTGGCTCCCCCAGTCAGCCAGCCCCAACCACCACCACCCAAAGATCACAACTGCCTGCCAATCCACCCTCTACCCCCCCACCTCTCACCATACCATCGCTCCTATTCAGTGCCGTGTGTCTTTGCAAAAAAAAAATCTATTAAAGATGTGACTGGACACTGAGGGGAGTGCAACTATACAAAAACAGGGACACTCAAGGGATGAATAGAAGAGAGAATAGAGGAGAATGGGGAGAATGAGTATGGTATGGATGTGGCTGGAGGTCTTCACTCCCCTAGTACCGCTAAAGAGGACCTCTACTCAGTGCTCCCCCCCTCCCTGCATGTGTAGAGTGAGTTTGGCCCCAGGCATATGTTAAGATTCAGGTGCTGCTAGTGATTGGTTTGCTGACAATGGAAGTAGAAGGTCAAACCGCTCTGGGTTTTCTTCCTATTGCCAGTTTTATTTCTACTTACCCTCCTCAACCTACGATTCATTATCAAGGCTCAACATGGAAACAGTGGGCTGAGATTCACACGTTTCTTATGCTTTCTTTCAGTCCCTTTTCTCTCTTTCCACGCCTGGAGCTTCACATTGAACTTGACACTGTAGAGCACTCGTGTTGGTCCCACCATTGACTTTGCCTTATTTGCGGGTGGACTTTTTTTGTTGTTGGTCCGCTGTATGTTCCGGTGTATATTTTGTGGCCAGTCACAGTGCTGTGTCCTGTCTCCAGGGTGTTATTTTAACCACAGGGGTGCTGGGGGGGGGGTTCATCCTCCCAGAGTTCTCTGATGATGCTTAGCTTCCCGAAACTGACATCTGTCAACAAGATGGACTGATAGGTTTAAGCCCCCCAGGTTTTGAACTCATGACTTTCATTTTCCATCAAGTCCCTCAGATGTGTAGGCCAGGGGGGCAGGAACGGGTGGGGTGGGAGGGGAAGGATATGTAGAAAGAATTTGGGATTGGCTGTCAACAAAGCTCCAGGCAGAACATGTGACTGACTAGGTGTGCCACAGCTGTCTCGCTCAACATTTTAGGCCAAAGGTCAGACGGACAAAACGTTTATTTTACTGTCCACATCAACACGCACTTTTTAAAATGTCCAATTTCTCTCTCCTCTCAGGATCTGCAGAATTATGTTATGGCAAAGAGGGCCCATCATCGTTACACTCTTTCTCATGAACGAGGTAAAATGATTATTTCATCTTGCCTAGGATAAGAAACGTCCTCAGTGTATTAGCACGTCTTTTGTCACATGGGTATTTTGCCAACTCGGCTGAACCTAAGTTCTGCCAGTACCTCCCCCACCCTCGCATCACCCTCTTCTGTCCCCTCGGCTCTATTCCCCTCGATCCAAACTGGCCCGTGTCAAATCTCGCAGCCCTGTCTTCGTGGAGTCGCGAAAGGCGCTTCTGGAGTGAATAATTGGGAACAGGATAAGTCCCACCTTAAATCCCACCATGAGGCTCCAACAGGGTTCCACATGTAATTCTAAGCCCTATTATTGGGCTACTAATGCCGGTGCAGGATGGCGAATCACGGCACAGCCTGCAGACATATAAGTATTAGAAATAAATATTCATCGGAAGGAGATAAATATAGAGAGCGGGCAAATCTACCATGAGACTGTGTGTGGAGCCGCAATTTGCGAGCGACGGGGAGAATTTGCAATAGCTCTTTCGGTAATTGATGGATTAAATTCCGTGGCTACGGAGGGAGTTAATGTGCACTATAATTTAGGCAAAAGAAAGCTCAATCAAATGGCTGGTTATTTAAGGAAATGTGTTTTGGCAACGTTTGAGCACCTCGTTTCGGGGGCGGGAAGCATTAGGTGGTATGGTACAGTAGTCGAGTAGTAAAGTGTGCATCTGTATCAGAGTGTTTATCTATCTGTTTATTGACTTTATTACCACTAAGTGAGAGCAGTTTAGCCCGGGTGCCGGGTGGATTTTTCGCCCTGCACAGTCCCTTTGAAGTTTAAGTATATGCGTAATATTATTTCACTGAGCCTGGACTAGACAAATTCCTCATGCCTGTTTCCGAAAGATCTGCCAGCTCCTTATTTCCATGGTCCACATGCTGATCCCCCTCCCTTCACCAGGAAAGTAGCATGGTTCCTCCAGTCAGCCAAATCTTCTAGAAGGTAGTTTTCTATTCAGCAGCTAATTGTCCAATCAGAAGGCTGGCTACTAAGACGGTGTTCCTTTAGCCAGTTCTGAGACACCACGTTCACTTTCTGTCTGGATCCTTCATCTACATTAATTATAATCCAGGGTCTGGGTGATACCACACCTCAGACTAACACTTTCCACACGGCAGATTTCCAACACTTTACGACGAAGCAGATTCCTGTAGCATAGCAGAGGGGCCTGTATTAGAGAAGTCGATGTTGCTTCTACTAGTGGATATCTCGCCTTTGCCTCTCCCATCACGACAGTGGAAGTTAGATTATTACAGATCTGATTTGGTCATGTAAATGGCGTCAGCCTCACGCAACGCTAGCCCGTCAACTGCAGACGAAAGTTACCTGATGTATGACAATGCTCTCAAGGGCCTTCAGGTGCACAGTACATCGCGTCTCTCAAATCATGTTTTATCAGTGAGGTCAAACCCGGCTGGTCTTATGATCCTCCAGGTTGATGGCGTGCACGCACGCACTGACGCATGCACGCACGCAAACGCACATATCCCATAGAGCCCACTGTGATTGATAGGCATGGCAGCGATGCTAGTCACACCTTTGATTGATACACAAAGCACCATAGACATTACTTGTTGTAATTAACCTGCAGGTGCCTATTAGAGCCTGCTGGGTATCATCTCCACACTGCTACTTTCATTTTAATTAAGCATTTTGCTGTATTATAGACCTCCGTTTAACTTCAAACGTGCTATTAGATCATTTCCCCTCTGCGTTCTCAGTGACATGAAGACGAGATGACAGTTTCCGCGGGTGATTCTTGTTTTTGTTCTGCGGAGAAGCAGAGAGCAGCTATGCAGTATTTGAAAGCCCTCGTTTTGTTGACATTCATTTCGGGGGGTGTCTTTCTAAGAGAGCAGGGAGGAGATGACAGCGTTCACTGGGAGATATCTCTTCAGATGGCTCTGGTGCTGTGCTGGGCTCTTCTCCTTCCACCCACTCTTCTTCGGTACATCATGGGGCTCCCTGGAACAGAACATTTAGCCTGGAGGAGAAGCCGTGGGTAGGTGGGGGGTCCATAACTTTTGATGAATGAAATACATCTCAGATTCCCTTCTCTTTAATCTCCTTGTTTAATCTTCAGCCATCTTTTTTTCCCCACTCCCCTCTCTCCCTCCATCTTTCTCTCCATCTTTCTCTCTTCCCCTCTTTTTGGCCTCCGCTCCTCACTCAAGACAGCGGTTGCCGGGTTTAATTATAGTACATTGAAGTCTTGTCTCTCTGTTCCATGTCTCGTAATCATCTCTATGACACTTAATGTCTACTCTCCCATCCTGTGTGACATGGGTCGGGTGAATTGTGAACTATTGCCATAATAGGCTGGGAGAAATGTATTTCAAATACATCTGGCAAGCTAGTCGGTTAATTAGGTAGGTTGTTCATTAGTAACTGGACAGCTCACTCTGAAGTTAGATAGTGGGTTAGGTTCTTAGCTCACAACACTGCTTTAATGCAGATGACAAAGAGGCCAAAAGAGAGTTTGAGGTCAACATAGTGAAGCCAGACAGACCAAGCCTACTGTATAGTGTGGAGCCTACTGTATACCCACACAAAGCTCCTCACCCCGGGGCTTGGCCAGGGTAACCTCCCCCACCCACCCACCCCCCACCCACCCACCGCCCTTCCCTCCCTCAGCCCGATAGGGAAACTGATTAAGACATCAAAGAGCTCTGCAGTGTAGATCAAAACCCAGTGCTGACTGGAGGGAGCTGATCCCGTGTAGACTTGCGCTGCATCCCTGCAGTGGGAGATTTGCCAGTCCCAGCAGCGAACGCTGCTCCGCTCCATTAGTATCTTCATGCCAATCGGAGACTCCCCGGGGTTAGACATGTAGCCAAAGATGAGTCAGGGCTGTGCAATCAGCCCATCCATTGAGGTAGGTGCTTTAGCAGCCAAACACCAGCTAACGGTCTCTGTGTTCCTGTCTCTGTACTGAAGCTGGTGCTGGGACTGTAGCTCAGGGCCCTGCATCACCCCCACTGTTTTATCATCCCCAACACCGAGCTACCAGCGGCGCGCCGAGCCGAGCAGCAGCCCTCACACTCTCCATCTCGCTCTTTCTGAGTCTTTCTCTCCCCCTCGAGGGGTTTCGTTCGTCTGATTCCACGCTCCAGCTTCTTTAGCTCAACTTTGCCACTATGAAGTTCTTTACTTCTCTCTTATTCCCTGGCTCACACACCGCCTAATGTGGTAATGATCGGAATAGGCAATACAGATATGAGATTTCAAGGAAAGTTTTGTCCTCGCCGGGAAAGAAAATGTTTCCGTTTCATCGAATGCTGCGAGTGTCAATGGAAAGGGAAGAAATTCCCAAAGTCAACGAAGACCAAGTGTGTTGAAAGAACTCCAATAAACTGGTTAGTGAATAGGGAATCACTGGAGTCATTCTAACCTACGGGGGGGGGGGTGTAATGTGAGTTTAGTCAAACGTAAAGGGAAGTTATGGAATTATCTGAGACTTGTCTTTCAGTATGGAAAGATAGACTTGAACTGAGAGCTCATTGTGTGATTTTTGCGTTATTGTTTCTCTGTAACCTGCAGTTATTCTGGAATATTATATTATTATGTTATATTATATATCCTTTAGGGGATTTTATTCTGGTTTTGTTTGGAGTAAGTGAGGTCATGGATTGTAAACTGAGGGACAAGAGCTTTTGGAAACATTTGTTAAAATAACCTTTAATGCCCAATTGAGATGGGTAGGTGCCAGGCACACACACACACACACACCCACACATACAGACACACATAGGAAGATGGCACCGATAGACGTGGTCTCCCTGTTCATGGCTCCTAAGCATTTCTTTTTTCTTTTTTTTGGTGTTACTGGTGAAATTTTGGATATTAGAGTGGTGGTAACTCACCAGCATTTTTGACCAGAAATATGACTTTCCTGAATTGGATTCTTTGTTTGTCAGCCCCCAGACAATTTCACTTATCCCAGAGACTGCTCCAAGACGCTGCTGGCGAAGAAGAGGAATTTGGAGTGGACTTTTAGTCCGACTCAGGAGGCGTGTGTATCACACACCGCTTCAGAGTATACAGTATTACTCGTTAATGTTCAGTCCCTGGACAATGAAGTAGATGGGCTCAGGGCGAGGAATTCCTTCCAGAAAGACATCAGGAACTGTAACATACTCTGTTTCACAGAATTACGTCTCTCTCTGGATATACTGTCCACGTCCACACAGCCAGCTGGGTTCTCAGTATATCGCTCAGACAGTAATAAGGAACTGTCTGGGAAAAAGAAAGGCGTGGGTGTATATTTCATGATTATCTACTCATGTGGTAATGTACAGGAAGTCCTTTTCACCCAACATAAGAAATCTCACAGTCAAATGCCGACAGCATTACCTCCCAAGAGAATTATCTTCGGTCTTCGTCACAACCGTGTATATTCCCCTTCAAGTCGATACCATGACCACTCTCAAGGAACTATACTGGACTTTGATCAAACTGGAAAGCATATGTCCTGATACCACCTATATTGTAGATGGGAACTTCAAAGCAAATCTGAGGAAAATGTTAGTGAAGTTTTATCAACACATTGCCTGCGTCACTCGCGTTTCAAAAACTCTTGACCATTGCTACTCTTCCTTCCAGGACAGGTACATGGCCCTCCCCTGCACTCCCTTCGGCAAATCAAATTGCGCCTCCATCCTACTCCTCCCTTCCTATAGGCAGAAACTCAAACAGGAAGTATCCATGGTAAGGACTGTTCAACACTGGCCTGACCAATCGTAATCCATGTTTAGAGATGGAATATGTTCTGGGTTGCCTCTGAGAATTACATTGACGTATACACTGACACAGAGACCGAGTTCAACAGGAAGTGTATAGGGGATGTTGTTCCCATTGTGACGATTAAAAACTATCCAAATCAAAAACCGTGGCAGCATTCGCGCAAAACTGAAATAAGATTTCAATACAACTGGGAATATGGATAGGTACAATCAGTCCAGTTATGCCCTCCTTAATAAGGCAAACAAACAAACAAAACATCAGTGCAGAGACAAAGTGGAGTTGCAATTTAACGGCTCAGACATGACACGTTGAATCACAGATTATAAAGGGGAAACCAGCCATGTCGTGGACACCGACGTCTTGTTCCTGGACAAGCTAAAAAAAAAACGTTTTCTCTCGCTTCGAGGAAAACACAGTACTGCCAACTTAGCCCACCACCGCTCCCATGGACTGTGAGTTCTCGTTCTCCGTGGCTGATGTGAGTAAGACATTTAAGCATGTTATCCCTCACAAGGCTGCGGGTCCAAACGGCATCCCTCAGAGCATTGTCAGACCAGCTGGCTGGAGTCTTTACAGGCATATTCAATCTCTCTCTATCCCAGTCTGTTGTCTCAACTTGCTTCAAGATATCCACCATTGTTCCTGTACCCAAGAAGGTGAAGATAACTCAACTAAATGACTATCACCCCATAGCACTCACTTCTGTCATCATGAAGTGCTTTGAGAGTCTAGTTAAGTATCATCTCACCTCCACCTTACCCGACACCCTAGACCCACTGCAATTTGTATACCGTCCCAACAGATCCACAGATGACACAATTGCCATGCCACTGCACACTGCCCTATTCCATCTGGACAAGAGGAATACCTATGTAAGAATGCTGTTCATTGACTACAGCTCAGCCTTCAACACCAGAGTACCCTCCAAGCTCACCATTAAGATCAGGCCCTGGATTTGAATCCCGCTTTTTGCAACTGGGTCCTGGACCTTCTGACAGGCCATCCCTTGGTGGTGAAGGTAGGTGAAAACATCTCCCCTACGCTGATCCTCAACACAGGGGGCCCACAAGGGTGCGTGCTCAGCCCCCTCCTGTACTCCCTGTTCACCCATGACTACGTGGCCTTGCACTTCTCCAACTCAATCATTCAGTTTGCAGACGACACAACAGTGGTAGGCCTGATTACCAACAATTGTGAGAGACTGGAAAAAAGCTTCTATCTCAAGGCCATCAGCCTGCTAAATAGTCACCACTAGCCACTCCCTGCCCAGTACCCTGCCCTGAACAGTCACTGTCCCCAGCCGGCTACCACCCAGTTACTCTACCATGCACCGTAAAAGCTGCTGCCCAATGTACATTGAACACTGGTCACTTTAATAATGTTTACATACTGTTTTACTCACTTCATATGTATATACTGTATTCTAGTCGAAGCCTATTCTATTTAACTATTGCTGTACCTATACTATTCTTCAGATATACTACTTATTCTATTCATGTACTGTCCATATTGTCTATACATCCCATCACACAATTACAGTGTATTCGGAAAGTATTCAGACCCCTTCACTTATTCCACATTTTGTTACATTACAGCCATATTCTAAAATTGATTAAATTCTTTATTTTCCTCATCCATCTACACACAATACCCCATAATGGCAGAGCAAAAACAGTTTTTTAGAAATGTTTGCAAATGTATATAACAAAAAATATTTACATAATTATTGAGACCCTTTACTCAGTACTTTGTTGAAGCACCTTTGGCAGCGATTACAGCCTCGAGTCTTCTTGGGTATGACACTACAAGCTTGGCACACCTTTTTTGAGTTTCTCCCATTCTTCTCAGCAGACCCTCTCAAGCTCTGTATGGGTGGGGAGTGTCGCTGCACAGCTATTTTCAGATCTATCCAGAGATGTTCAATCAGATTCAAGTCCAGGATCTGGCTGGGCCACTCAAGGACATTCAGAGACTTGTCCCGAAGCCACTCCTGTGTTGTCTTGGCTGTGCTTTTAGGATCATTGTCCTGTTGGAAGGTGAACCTTCACCCCAGTCTGAGGCAATGAGTGCTCTGGAGCAGGTTTTCATCAAGGATCTCTTTGAACTTTCCTCTGTCCTCTCATCTTTCCCTCGATCCTGACTGGTCTCCCAGTCCCTGCTGCTGAAAAACATCCCCATAGCATGATGCTACGACCACCATGCTTCACCGTAGGGATGGTTTGGCCTGGTGATGCGCGGTGCCTGGTTTCCTTCAGAGGTGACGCTTGGCATTCAGGCCTTAGAGTTCAATCTTGGTTTCATCAGACCAGAGAATCTTGTTTCTTTTGGCAAACTCCAAACGGCCTGTCATGTGCCTTTTACTGAGGAGTGGCATCCGTCTGGCCACACTATCTGATTGGTGGAGTGCTGCACAGATGGTGGTCCTTCTGGAAGGCTCTCCCATCTCCATAGAGGAACTCTGGAGCTCTGTCAGAGTGACCATTGGGTTCTTGGTCATCACCCTGGGTCATCACCCTGACCAAGGCCCTGCTCAGTTTGGTGTCTTGGTGGTTACAAACGTCTTCCATTTAAGAATCTTTGAGGCCATTGTGTTATTGGGGACCATCAATGCTGTGGAAATGTTTTGGTACCCTTCCCCAGATCTGTGCCTCGACATATTCCTGTCTCAGAGCTCTACGGACAATTCCTTCGAACTCATGGCTTGATTTTTGCTCTGTCACGCACTGTCAACTGTGGGACCTTACATAGAAAGTGTGTGCTTTTCTAAATCATGTTCAATCAATTGAATTTACCACAGGTGGACACCAATCAAGTTGTGGAAACATCTCAAGGATGATCAATGGAAACAGGAATCACCTGAGCTCAATTTCTAATCTCATAGCAAAAGATCTGAGTAGTGATGTATATAAGGCATTTCTGTTTTTTATTTGTAAAAATTTGCAAAAATGTTGAAAAACCTGTTTTCCCATTATGGGGTATTGTGTGTAGATTTATGAGGAAAACATCATTTTAAATCCATTTTAGAATAAGGCTGTAACGTAACAAAATGTGGAAATGTGAAGGGTTCTGAATACTTTCCGAATGCACTGTATATATTGTTACTCCGGAATCTGACATTGCTGTCCTAATATTTCTTAATTCCATTCTTTTACTTTTTAGATTTGCGTGTATTGTTGTGTATAATTAGATATTACTGCACTGTTGGAGCTAGGAACACAAGCATTTCAATACACCCACAATAACATCTGCTAAATATGTGTATGTGACCAATACTATTTTATTTTATTTGACACACACTATTATTTTAATTATTTAATTATTAGGCCTATTATTAGGCCTATATATGGTATAGTTGTAGCATTGTAGTGTAGTTGTAGTATAGTTGTAGCATTATTTGGTGATATATAATCATTATAGTTCTAGTATTAAGGTGTTTCTGATCTTCTCAATGGCTAAAGTGTAGGCCCGGGTGGATCCAGAGCAGTGCTGGGAAGAGTTACTTGAAAGAGTAATGTATTACGTATTACTTGTCACGTCACAAAAGTAATGCTTTAAGTTACAACATTACTTGGCGTGGAAAGTAACATGTTATATTCCTTGTTATATTGCTTTGAGTTATTATCATGAAGAAGACAGTGAAGCCCTCTATTGGCTTTCCTATCACAGAAGCGATCATTTGGCCAAGATCAGATGTGCACCTTCTATACATTTTTATGGTAAGCAGCTGTCATGACATTTCTCCAAACAGCCTTTCTTTGATCGCTCGAGAACTAAATGAGGAAACAAGTTGAGATCGGATCATGAAAATACTCACCCTGTAGTGATATGATTCACGCGTTACTTGACAAAATAACTATGATATTACCCTTTTTTTAAAAGTTGTGGATTACCATCGGCCAGTCAGCCACGCAGCCAGTCAGCAGTCAGCCATGCAGTCTTGCAGTGAGTCAGGCCTTGAGGCAAGCCTCATTAAGGCAGGATAGTCCCCGTCCACATCCTCACTATCTGTCCCCCTCTCTCTCCACCTGCAGGCTACCACCAGCCCTGTCAGCTCTCAGCCTTTAATTGAGTTTTCACTCCTCTTTATTTTACTGTCAGCATTATACCCTCACATTGTTATCCCCTCACCAACCCCAACCCCCTTCCACCCTCAGCCCCCTCCCATACCCACCTCCTCTTTTTTTGTTATTTCAGAGAGTAAGCACTTTCTCCATATTAAGATGTGAAATTCATTTTGACAGTAGGCTCAAAATAGAGTGGAACGAACAATATACCCGGTCTGATTTCCCACTCTCTCTATCTTTCACTTTCTCACTCTATCCTTGTTACCCTTCCCTTTCTGTATCTCACTTTTTTCCTCTCATTCTCTCTTTTTCTCCCCATCCGTCCATCCCTCCCCCTCTCTCTCTCTCTCTCTCACTCTTAAATCGCCTGGAGAATGTTCTCTGAGGTGAGGGCCTGCTTGCTCCCAATGATATTTTCATTAGAAGGGCAGAGGAGAGGAGAGAGGGAATAATCTATCCCTTCACCACTCCCATGCCCAGAATTTGTATCCATGAAAATGGAGAAAGAGACAGAGAGAAAGGAGAGAGAGAGAGTGGGGGGGTGAGATGGAGAGAGACTGAAAGAGAGAGAGAGATGGAGTTAGAGAGAGGAAGGGAGAGAGAGAGAGAGAGAGAGATAGTCTAGTGTTGCCGATGCAGCCAAACAGCTTCATTCATCCGTGAAATCTCTGTGAATCAGCTGATAATGTAACCTAATGTAGGGAGGCGAGGGGAGAGTGCATGCAGGCCCAGATATGAGTGCTCATATAGCTGAAAGCCAGTATCCAGTCCCCAGTATCATCCGTATGGAAAGGGAGAGGAGAGCTGACACAAATGGGACCTGGAGATAATAATAGTCCCTGTTACATCTGGCCATGGCCCAGAGGATGGCCTGCCTGCCTCCACAGTTGGCTAGTTAGGAGATTATATGATTCAATTGGAGAGAGACCAGGCTAGGGCTGTGCTAATATGCATAAATGCACTTTAGCTGGGATTGGCTCGCCATATGTGTTTTTCCATCATGGCTAAATGTTTGTTTTTCCCCCAGGGTGCCGCTACGGGATCACATTCTACCCACCACACTACAGGCAGGGCTAGATTAGAGTCCTAAGGGTTGTGTTGCCCTTAAAGCTCCCCTCTCCTCTCCTCCCCTCCCCTCCTGGCTGTGCAGCGGCTGGGGGAGCAGAGGGCCCTTCACTACAGTATAGCAGTAGAGGTTAACACACGCTTGTGTGCCCCTGTTATTCTTCTGGACTCTAGAGAACAGGGGGACAGA
The DNA here is from genome assembly GCF_018296145.1 of Oncorhynchus tshawytscha. Classification (NCBI taxonomy): domain Eukaryota; kingdom Metazoa; phylum Chordata; class Actinopteri; order Salmoniformes; family Salmonidae; genus Oncorhynchus; species Oncorhynchus tshawytscha. The sequence goes on along the minus strand of NC_056440.1, from coordinate 45,050,617 downwards.
GGAACACTCGACCTGGCCTCATGATGCTAATCAATATGTTTCTCTATATCAGTCCCTACTTATACGGGAGGTGTGTGTGTGTGTGTGTGTGTGTGTACACGTGTGTGTGTGTGTGTGTACACGTGTGTGTGTGTGTGTGTGTGTACACGTGTGTGTGCACGTGTGTGTGCATGTGTGCGTGTGAGTCCGTGACACGTTGATGTGGAGCAGCAGCAGTGTCTGGTTGTCTGTGTGTCTGTCTGTGTGTGTGTGTGTGTGTGTGTGTGTGTGTGTGTGTGTGTGTGTGTGTGTGTGTGTGTGTGTGTGTGTGTGTGTGTGTGTGTGTGTGTGTGTGTGTGTGTGTGTGTGTGTGTGTGTGTGTGTGTGTGTGTGTGACACGTTGTGTGAATGTGTCTGTGTGTGTGTGTGTGTGTGTGTGTGTGTGTGTGTGTGTGTGTGTGTGTGTGTGTGTGTGCATGTGTGCGTGTGAGTCCGTGACACGTTGATGAGGAGCAGCAGCAGTGTCTGGTTGTCTGTGTGTGTGTGTGTGTGTGTGTGTGTGTGTGTGTGTGTGTGTGTGTGTGTGTGTGTGTGTGTGTGTGTGTGTGTGTGTGTGTGTGCATGTGTGCGTGTGAGTCCGTGACACGTTGATGAGGAGCAGCAGCAGTGTCTGGTTGTCTGTGTGTGTGTGTGTGTGTGTGTGTGTGTGTGTGTGTGTGTGTGTGTGTGTGTGTGTGTGTGTGTGTGTGTGTGTGTGTGTGTGTGTGTGTGTGTGTGTGTGTGTGTGCGTGTGTGTGAATGTGTGTGCGTGTGTGTGTGTGTCCATGTTTAGTACTGAATGGGCCTGCCATCGTTAAGCTCCTCTCTGATAAGCCCTAACGAGCCACTCACTCTGTCTGACATGGCCCAGTCAGGGAAGGTCACCCAAAGCACACTGCTGGGAGGAAGGACAGTTCACATTGGAGAAACCAGCGTACACAAGACCACCGCCAAGTCCTCCAATCTAATTTGTAATCTAATAAATCTAAAAAAGCAATCAGTGACAGCCAATGGCTATTCAATTTAACCCTCCTTGCCCTCTCCAACTAGACTGAGATAATTGTCCCGTAATGTGGTCAAGAGGGCAGGAGACGGGGAGAGGGGGATGGAATAAGAGAGGGAGCAAGGGAGAGAGGTTCAGGCTGGCCCATCTCTTTGCTGAAAATAGCCTCCAAATGTAGAAGGCAAGACTCCCATTATATGGATGTCTAAGCTGACAAGGAGATGGCGGTGGCCTGTTTACGTTCGCCGGGGATATTTGGAGCGGGGACCAGAAGGAGGGAGGGAGAAGGGAAATAAAGTTACCAAGATGGTCCAGAAAGTGTGAGGCGCATAATTGCAGCTGACAGTCCAGTCTGCCATACAGTTAAAGGGATAGTTCACCCAAATTAGTGGTTTCCTTAATTGTTTGTTACACTGTAAGCTGTCTATGTTTCCTTGGCACTATTTCCACATTCTAATATTTTAGCATTTGTGGCATAAATCCCATTCAAGTCATGGGATCGATTTTCGTATTTTCCATTCATCATGTCCAAATCATCCAAAAGTATCTCAAATTGATTGTGAAGCTCAACAAAGTCACTTATAGATAATTTGAACATATCGGTAATATCGGTCCCATGACTTGAATGGGATATGTGCCACAAATGCTAAAACGTTATTAAGTGGAAACAGTACAAAGGAAACTAAACCAAAGCAAGGATGGCTGTCATACCTTGTCCATAGACTGCTTAAAGGGTAAGGAAACCAACATGTCATTTAGTAATTTAGGAGAACTATACCTTTAATTTGAGCCTGAACCCAGATCTCTACTACTCAGCATATTCTGTACAGGTACATGCAAGACACTTCTCTCCTCCCTCTCTCTCTCTCTCTCTCTCTCTCCTTCTCTCTTCTTTTCTTTCTCCTCTCTCTCGTTCTTTATTTCTCTCTCCATCCCTTTTTCCCTCCTGTCTCCCTCTCTCTCTCCTCCAGCCTGTTTCGCTCCCTTTCTCTCTTTCTGTCAGTCATATGATCAGTCATCAGTAAGAAATGGATATGGCTAAGAGTGTTTATCCTGATGCACTACACACACTGTGTTCTTATTGTGTTCTTATTTTCCTAGGTTTTTCCTAGGCTGTTCACTGGGCGATACTGTACCTGTCAGTGATTGGACGCCCCGCTGCGTCATCCCTAACTGTCCCTGACAGGTGGGCCATTATATCAAGAGAGGAAAATAATCCCTTTCTTCTGAAGATCACCTTTCAAAAAATGAGAAGTCTCAGTTGCTAGTCGCCCGACTTCAAGCTCATACCTGAAACCTGCACGGAATAATGAATCCACTCCTAATAATAATGACTACATTTTAAGCACAAGCGCTTAAATGTCCATCTCTGGGTCTGACTTTTGTGTGAGTCTCTGAGTTTCTATGGTCGTGCATGTGTGTGCATAAACGTGTGTGTATGTACAAAAGTACAAAACGTGTGTGTACCAAACTGTGCAAGTGGCAGGTCATTGAGCGGTGGGTAGCGCAGAATTTGTGACCCGGGCTCAGTGTCTCCACTCTACTGTGCGTGAGTGTCTGTGTGGAAGGTTGGGGATGCCCACTGGCTCCTGATCCAGCTTACTGTACCATAGATGACATTAACCCTCCCAGTCCCATATCCCCGCAACCACTTGACATTTTAATCGACATTTCCCCGAGTGCTCTCACATTAAAGGGCGTGACATTTCATTTGCACACAAGGCTGATTAAAATACCCCCTTATGGTCTCAAGAAAAGAGGGGACAGGCCGTTCGTGTGCCCTCTGTTCAGAAGAAGAACCAAAGGTAGGAATGTGAGATGTGCCGATGGAGAAGATGTTGGAGAGGCCTTCCCTGGTTTCACTTTGAAGCCGTGGGCATGAGACAAAGCAAAGGGCAGGATCTACTGTTTCCTTTGTAGGCTTATGTTGAAAACGTATAGGTGTGAAAAGTACATTGAACGGAGGGTCTCATCGAAAGCCCAGCCCATGTTGTATTATTCATACTTACTCACAACATCAGTTCCCAACTTATCTGAAATCCTGTTGTTTGTTCCTGTTAGTTTTTCTCCACGACAGTTCAGAAGAGAAATTCACATTTTGACTGCTTCACTCAGTGTTCATCACTGGCAGGTTGTGTCTGTGTCACAGCAACTGAGTGGCACTGGTCTGTCTGGGTGTTGCAGCTACGGCGTGTTAGTCCCAGCTGTGCTGTGTTTTCTGACTCCAGGCCAGGTCTCACCTGCCACCTCCTGTTGGCATAGAGTTCTGTACACTGGCCTGGGGCCTGTTATTGTCACTGATGTATGTACGGCCCTACCGGTCGCCTGGGGTCCACTCTAAACGCCCCGCTTCCAAAGCCGTTCACACTCACCAGCAGCACCAACGGCCCTCTGTCTGTCTGTCTGTCTCCAGGTCTCTCTGATCTGACATGGCACACCTCAGACTTTGACTTCGTTTTTGGGGGTTCTCTTTTTTAATGTTGGAATTCACTGTAAATGCTTATAGACACCTACATGGATCAGACCTATTGAGAGTGTTCAGAAATGGCTTGAAGTCAAGAACAGATGCATAGAGAAAACAACTCTGTTTATTCAAATGCAGTCATGTGTTCGTATACTGCATACTCATATACTTTACCGTCAATGGATAATGCTTTTTTTTTTAATTAATACAATTGTGTTGACACTACTAGCATATACAAACATGCTGAGGTCATTGACATTGAGATACCTAGTCAGATCTGCCTCTGTGTGACAATGTCCTTGATTTAAGCGAGCAAAGCCGATGGCATATCTGGCTACAAAAACAATACTATCATTGTGAATGCTATGAATATGTGTATACCTGTTAACCAACAAGCGTCAACAATAAAAAATGTATAACATAAAACAATTATTCATCTGTTGTATTCCAACAGACAGACAGACAGACAATGTGATTGGTTTTACAATTATACTATAGAAACAGTAGAGGTTACCTGTGTGTGTTCGACTTTGTCTCAAAACACCAATAGGTACTCAGAGAAAAAACCTCCTGCAGTGATTCCCTCCACGCCACATCATCAGTCTGGCATAGACGTGGCTTTCTGTCAGGCCTTGGACATCACTTAGCTGACGTTCATGTTACACCACTCGCAGCCTCACGCTGACGCACACACGCGCACTCGCAAACAAACACACAGCAATACACACTAGCGGTGATGACGATGAGTGATCCGCTGGCCTCTGCCATCATGGTCAGTGTGTTATGACACCTTTAACTCAATTGCATGGAATTGGCACAGTGAAATGTATAACCGTTTGTTTTTTTTAAACATGCACGGTATACTGGTATCCTCAAGCAGCCAATGACATGCAAGCAAAAGGTAACATACTAACCTAATTAAAAGTAGTTTCTATAATATCTAATGACCACTTAGTCGTTGAAATAGGCGAGGTCCACAAGTTAATCATAGCCTGTGAGCAGTCTCATGGAATTTACGCATAATATTATAATTAGTTAACTTTTACTCAAACTTATCTGTGTCAATAAAAATGATAGTGCACACGGCAGGCCTAATCAACTAATACATAGAAAGGAGTCAGGATCATTCATATTATAGACCTATGTTGGTCAAAATCTACACAGTTGAAGTTAGAAGTTTACATACACCTTAGCCAAATGCATTTCAACTCAGTTTTTCACAATTCCTGACATTTAAACCTAGTAAAAATTCCCTGTCTTAAGTCAGTTATGATCACCACTAAGAATAGGAAATGTCAGAATAATAGTAGAGAAAATGATTTATTTCAGCGTTTATTTCTTTCATCACATTCCCAGTGGGTCACAAGTTTACATACACTTAATTAGTATTTGGTAGCATTGCCTTTAAATTCTTTAACTTGGGTCAAACGTTTCAGGTAGCCTTCCACAAGCTTCCCACAATAAGTTGGGTGAATTTTGGCCCATTCCTCCTGACAGGTAGCCTAGTGGTTAGAGCGTTGCAAGATTGAATCCCTGAACTAACAAGGTAAAAATCTGTCATTCTGCCCCTGAACAAAGCAGTTAACCCACTGTTCCTAGCCTGTCATTGAAAATAAGAATTTGTTCTTAACTGACTTGCCTAGTTAAATAAAGGTTCAAAAAAGATATATTAAAAAAAAGAGCTGGTGTAACTGAGTCAGGTTTGTAGTCCTCCTTGCTCGCACACGCTTTTTCAGTTCTGCCCACAAATTTCTTGGGATTGAAGTCAGAGCTTTGTGATGGCCAGTACCTTGACTTTGTTGTCCTTAAGCCATTTTGCCACAACTTTGGAAGTATGTTTGGGGTTATTGTCCATTTGAAAGATCCATTTTCGACCAAACTTTAACTTCCTGACTGTCTTGAGATGTTGCTTCAATATATCCACATAATTTTCCACCCTCATGATGCCATCTATTTTGTGAAGTGCACCAGTCCCTCCTGCAGCAAAGCACCCCCACTACATGATGCTGCCACCCCCGTGCTTCACGGTTGGGATGGTGTTCTTCGGCATGCAAGCCACCCCTTTTTCCTCCAAACATAACGATGGTCATTATGGCCAAACAGTTCTATTTTTGTTTCATCAGACCAGAGGATATTTCTCCAAAACGTACGATATCTGTCCCCATGTGCAGTTGCAAACTGTAGTCTGGCTTTTTTATGGTGGTTTTGGAGCAGTGGCTTCTTCCTTGCTGAGTGGCCTTTCAGGTTATGTCGATATAGGACTCGTTTTACTGTGGAAATAGATACTTTTGTACCTGTTTCCTCCAGCATCTTCACAAGGTCCTTTGCTGTTGTTCTGGGATTGATTTGCACTTTCGCACCAAAGTACGTTCATTTCTAGGAGACAAAACGCGTCTCCTTCCTGAGCGGTATGACGGCTGAGTGGTCCTGTGGTGTTTATACTTGCGTACTATTGTTTGTACAGATGAACGTGGTACCTTTAGGTGTTTGGAAATTGCTCCCAAGGATGAACCAGACAATTATTTTTCTGAGGTCTTCGCTGATTTCTTTTGATTTTCCCATGATGTCAAGCAAAGAGGCACTGAGTTTGGTCGGCCTTGAAATACATGCACAGGTATACCTCCAATTGACTCAAATGATGTCAATTAGCCTATCAGAAGCTTCTAAAGCCATTACATAATTTGATGGAATTTTCCAAGCTGTTTAAAGGCAGAATCAACTTAGTGTATGTAAACTTCTGAATTGTGATACAGTGAATTATAAGTGAGATAATCTGTCTGTAAACAATTGTTGGAAAAATGACTTGTGTCATGCACAAAGTAGATGTCCTAACAGACTTGCCAAAACTATAGATTCTTAACAAGGTATTTGTGGAGTGGTTGAAAAACGAGTTTTAATGACTCAGTATACTGTATTATAAACTGGGTGGTTCAAGCCTTGAATTCTGTTTGTCTGAAAGCCGTGGTATATCAGACCATACTATGGTATGACAAAACATTTTGTTTTACTGCCCTAATTACGTTGGTAACCAGTTTATAGTAACAGTAAGGCTCCTGTGGGGTTTGTGTCGTGCCTAAGAACAGCTGTTAGCCATGGTATATTGGCCATATACCATCCTTCCTCGGGCCTTATTGCTTAGTTATATTATACATATCAAAACATAGGTCCATAATATGACTGTTCCAGACCCCTTGTCATACCAGGACGGTGTCAAAATAACCCAATTAGAATAGCGTATAGGAATTTCACATTGACATGTCAACTTAAGTTTGATCCTCGAGAGTCTTTGCGGATTAGCCCATTTGTAAAACACACTATTAGACTTGTGGTAGAGCAGTCTGGTACAAGTTTATATCTGTCACAGAGGTGGTGCTCTAGCGATGGTAGTGCTGTGTAGTCCAAGTCAGACACATTAGTGCGCATCATATGTGTTATGGGGATGACAGTTATATCATCAACTCCATCAGCACTAATCAGTGAAACCGCTTGTGCTGTCAGGGCCAGACACAAACATTCAGCTTCCATACTACCACTTCCTCTGCAGCTAGGCTAGCCAGAGGGGAGGGCAGGGACCTAGGGAGAGAGAGGGAGGGAGGGAGGGAAGTAGAAAATAGGGAGAGAAAAAGAAAAGAGGCTAAATTGGGAATCTATTACTGAGGCGTTAGTACAGCAAGCCCTCTCTCCCTCCCGTAAACACACAGAAATGTGTTCAAGTGCAGAGGCTTTATAAGTTTCCCTTCTTGGGAGTAATGCGGTTTGAATGGCTGGTAAAATGGGACTGGGAGAATTTCATTCCCACTCTCTCCCCAGGGTAGTCACCTTTGGCCCACCGATGATATGAGACTTTTCTATTTTTCCCCCCTCTCTCCCTGTTCTCCCTCTCTCCATCTCTCCGCCTGATGGGGAGAAGAAATAAATCAGGGCACTGGAGCGATGGGGGACTGGCTGGGAGTTGTGGGACGGAAGGTGAGGTGGGAATGGGATTGGGGGTAATGGGAGGGGGCACAAGGCTTATGGGGGGGTTAAGGCTTATTTATTTAGCAGAATGAGGCAGGTGTGTTGTCCAGGACCCAGATTAAAATAAATGCCACGCCATGGGAAGCCCCGTATCACGGAGAGAGTGGCGGCCGATTTCTGTCTGCTAGGACGCTATTTAATTCACGTATCTATTTAATTCACATCTCAGTCCTATACACTAAGACCTGTTCCTGCTGCTAGCCCCACTTTACCAGAGCCATAGACATCAGACATTCAATGCTACCAATGGTCTGCTGCTGATACACTGCAGATTGATTGGAGATTGTCGTTTGTTGCCCTTTTCTATATGCACCCATGCACTTCCATGGAACTGAATGTTATCAGGAAACGCTTTCCAAGGTAAAAAATTAACCCTTTAGGTTAAGCCCGTGAGGCCATTTATAGTAAATGAAGTTGACTTGTGGAGAAGGAAAAGTTCCAGTCCTCATACGGGCCTATATCCTAACACGAAGTCATAAAGTCATGGCCTGTCCTTTCTCTCGGCACCCACTTAAACATGACTGATTGATTTACAGGCATGGTAACCATAGACGCACAAAACCCAGCGCTACAGAAAGCATTTAGCCCTTTCCTTAACTCGCTTTTATGCACACAAATTGGGTAAAAGTCGTGACTCTGGGAAATGTAATCCTCTCAATGTATAAACAATATGCCATCGGGTGCCTTTCATGGTAATACCGTGGTGTATGGTGTGGCTACATGGTCCAGTTTTGGTCCTACCTGATGTTTAGGTAAGGTTTGACCTTGTGACATATGCGGTGAATGATTCTCGCCAACATATTCTGGGGAAAGAAAAACCTTTGAGATTTGGGGTTTGATATTCTTTTGAGTGAATATACAGGTAAAGGCGCTGCATGGTCGATCCGATGTTTGCGTTGGCCGTGCAGCATTTCCGGTGATATCACCTCTGCAGAAGTCATGGCATTCACACCACTTCGTGGAGCAGCACAGGGTTGTTGAGCAGATCTGTTGTGAAGGAAGTTGTCAAGGAAGTGTAGTTTGTGTTCATACAGGACCTCCCGCTCTCACTTATACGGAGCCCTGCTACGCATTGTTACAAAATGTGGGAGGCGCACGGCGATGCGATACGGAGCTCAGTTTTGCCTCTGCGTGCCTCCTGAGGCGCCGCAATTGCGTCACACGGAGCCTCCGACCACATTTACAGATCAAACACACACCACTTCCATCAGGCAAATAGTAGGATACACAATACAAGAGCCTTCAATTCACCCTAGCATTAGTAAATGTAGTTACACTCTTCCCTGAGAGATAGTAAATGCACCTATTTTGACATCTCAGTGCATTCGGAAAGAATTCAGACCCCCTTGACTTTTTCCACATTTTGTTACGTTACAGCCTTATTCTAAAATGGATTCAATCATTTTCAAAACGAATCTATACACAATACCCCATAATGACAAAACTAAAACAGCTTTTTCAAAACACAAATACCTTATTTACATAAGTATTCAGACCCTTTGCTATGAGACTCGAAATTGACTCGAGACTCGAAGTCCACCTGTGGTAAATTTAACTGATTGGATATAATTTCGAAAGGCAGAACACCTGCCTATTTATGGTCCCACAATTTATAGTGCATGTCAGAGCAAAAACCAAGCCATGAGGTCGGAGGAATTGCCCGTAGAGAAAGGATTGTGTCGAGGCACAGATCTGGGGAAGGGTACTAAAATATTTCTGCAGTATTGAAGGTCCCCAAGAACACAGTGGCCTCCATCATTCTTAAATGAAAGAAGTTTGGAACCACCAAGACTATTCCTAGAGCTGGCCACCTGGCCAAACTGAGCAATCGGAGGAGAAGGACCTTGGTCAGGGAGATGACCAACAACCCAATGTTAATTCTGACAGACCTCCAGAGAACCTCTGTGGAGATGGGAGAACCTTCCAGAAGGAAAACCATCTCTGCAGCACTCCACAACTCAGGCCTTTATGTTCGAGTGGCCAGACGGAAGCCACTCTTCAGTTAAAAGGCACATGGCAGCCCGCTTAGAGTGAAGCATGGTGGTGGCAGCATCACGCTATGTGGATGTTTTTCAGCGGCAGGGACTGGGAGACTAGTCACGACTGAGGGAAAGATGAATGGAGCAAAGTACAGAGTGTTCCTTGATGAAAACCTACTCCAGAGCTCTCAGGGCCTCAGACTGGGGTGAAGGTTCCCCTCCAACAGAACAACAACTCTAAGCACACAGCCAAGACAATACCTCAGTGTGTGTGTGCTTGTGTGTGCGTGTGTGTGTGTGTGTGTGTGTGTGTGTGTGTGTGTGTGTGTGTGTGTGTGTGTGTGTGTGTGTGTGTGTGTGTGTGTGTGTGTGTGTGTGTGTGTGTGTGTGTGTGTGTGTGTGTGTGTTTATGTGTGTGTGTGTGTGTGTGTGCCGAGTGGCTTGGCTTACAGGAGCATGCCTTAATCCGACTAAGAATAAACAAGTCTCTAAATGTCCTTGAGTGACCCAGCCAGAGCCCAGACTTGAACCCGATCAAACATCTCTGGATAGATCTGAAAATTGCTGTGCAGCTACGCTCCCCATCCAACCTGACAGAGCTTGAGAGGATCTGCAGAGAAAAATGGGAGAAACTCCTTAAAATACAGGTATGCCAAGCTTGTAACATTATACCCAAGAGGACTCCAGGCTGTTGTCACTGCCAAAGGTGCTTCAACAAAGTACTTAGTAAAGGCTCTGAATACTTGTAATGTAATATTTCCGCTTTTTTTTTTTCATTTTCAAAAATGTGCTTTGTCATTATGGGTTATTGTGTGTAGATTGAGGAGGGGAACAAAACAATTGAATACATTTTAGAATAAGGCTGTAACGTAACAACATGTGGAAAAGTCAAGGGGTCTGAATACTTTTCCCGAAGGCACTGTATGTCTGATTGCCGTTAGACTCCTGTCTTCAAAGGACTCCTCTGTGTGTGTGCATGTTTGCATGTTTGCGCGTGTGTGTGTGTGTGTGTGTGTGTGTGTGTGTGTGTGTGTGTGTGTGTGTGTGTGTGTGTGTGTGTGTGTGTGTGTGTGTGTGTGTGTGTGTGTGTGTGTGTGTATGTGTATGTGTGCAGTAGTTTGTTTCTGTTAAAAGTAACAGGGAGAGAGAATTGGACAATTTGAGCAGGTTGTTTAGAGTTGTGTTCCGTTTACAGCGAGGTCACACTCTCCTCCGTTAGCCCTGAACCTGTTCATTACTAGCCAGCAGCTTCCACCCGGTGACAAGACGTGAGCTGCCTTTGACCTTTTACCGCTGTCATTCGCCGCCTCATGCGGAAAATCCTCTTGATTAGTGTGGTCGCTTTTATGGCATCAGAGTGTTAGTTGCTGTGTACATGTGCACTTGTGTTTGTGTCATGCACTTTTGTAATGTAGTAGCATGTGTGTGTAGTGTGTGTGAAAGGGTCAGCCTCTGTGTGTGTGTGTGTTTCTCACCTCCTTTTCTTCTTCCTCAGCTCTTTCAGGTCAGCGAACTGCAAGACAGTGCTGGCAGGATGGGTTTTTTCAGGCATTGGAAGGTGCTATAGGAGACACATCAATAAGGGGACCCGCAGCAGCCAGCTCTGAGTTGGAAGTTAATGGAGCAGCCCTTCACAAACAATAAATCCCAAGGGGTCTCTTTCTTCTCAGCTCCGTCTACTGGGTTTTCATTTATTTTATTTACATAGCTGGCTTTATGAGCTTTCATCAGCACGCCTGCTTATATGAGCACTCTAATGGCTTTTTGAAGCACTGCTTTGAGTTGGTGTTTGAATGTGTTGAGGGAATTGGCTGATCTTGGGCCTGCTAGTGAGTACGTTTGTGTGCATGCGTGCGTGCAAGCATGCACAAGAGAGTGTATATGCATTTAAGTTTGTGGTGGGCTGTGTTCTCACTGGCTCTTGTGAAACAGAAACACATTCCCTTGTGACACTGGCCTTTTTAAAGTAAAGTAACTGTCCATTGAACTTTTTAAAGCTCATATTCTGTTTGCTCATACCCAAATAATGTTGTTGACTCATCCTTTACTTGTAGTTTGACGCATATATTTGAGAGAAAAAAAAATCTGTTAAACCCCCTCTCAAACGTGTTTGCTTGGATAATGACATCATCCTCTTTGTGATTGGTCCAGCAGCTTGACATTTTTTCCAAATTCTCCGGTGGGGAGGATCCTTCTCGAAGAATAGTGGAGATAACAGCTCAGGAGTACACACAAGGAAGCTGGCTAGCACGCCAAGCAATCCACAGCTGGTGTTAGCAAAAAAAGGTCACTTCTATTACAAATTATGTGGTTTGTAAGAGTTGGCCTGCTGGCTGTTTAGAAGTAGTAAGCTAACGTTAGCATGTGTTAGCTATCGGGGCTAACATAGCTAGCAGGCTAGCCAACAAGAAAGCAAGCCATAGCAGATGCTCCACAAAGCAATCATCTTGCCGTTCCCTTCTATTTTAAATTCTGTGGTTTGTAGCTAAAGGTTTTATGTCAAGAGGAAAACTAATAGCCGTTGTTGATTGATATAGGTAGCAGCAGTAGCTAGCTATCTATCTTCACAAGTAGCTAGCTAGCTAGCTTGTTAGGTAGCTAACAGTAAAAATAGAAGGAATATAGTAACAAAGCAAAGGACAGAAACGACTGCATTTATTTCTGTTATACTAAAGTGCCCAAGTAGTTCCATTGTGCGTTTCCAATCCTGGATCCATCCATACTATTTGACTTGGTGCAGATGGGCTCGGGCAGTCTGCCCCACTGTCCTCAAGTAGGAGCTAATTTGAATATCCAAGTGTATGTGCGAGTGTCATTGACTGAGCTGTCCAATCTTTTTTTTTCATATTGTAATTCGTTGTAGGTAATATTTCATAAATAAATCTGAAACACTGGACAGATTGGGTGGCAGGTAGCCTACTGGTTAAACCCAGAGCCAGCAATGTGAAAAATATGGGTCCTGGCCCCATCACCCCCCCTTCTCCCTCCTCCTCACCCTGTGTTGTTAATCCTGGAGGTGGAGGTGTCCCTCCCCGGCACCAGTGCCCCAGAAACCAACCCTGTGTGCTGAGAGGGCAGAGGGAGGAAATCCCTTCGGTTAAATACCTCAGTGCGCATGTGTGTGTTTGTGTGTGTGCGTGCCGAACAAGTGGGTTGGTTTACAGGAGCACGCCTTAACCTGCCTAAGAATAAATATAAATGAAATAGAGAGAAACACATAGTGATAAATGGGTGTTATGAGTAAGTTAAAAAATATATATATATATCTCTCCCATTACTTCCTTCCCCCTTACACCCCCTACCTCTCCACAAAACCTACCTTCGCTAAACAGATATAGGTCCATTTTAGGGCCATATTTGGTCCTGATGGAGGCATATTTCAGTGGTGGCACTGCTGTGACTGTAGTCTTGGTCGGTTGTTCTGTTATGTGTGAGGAGCCTGGGTCTGATGGGCTGGGGAATGGCCAGGCTGGCTGTAATGAACTTTGTGCAGGGGACTGTGGAGGACATTTAAAAATGAATGGGGAGACTATTCTCTTAGCAGACACAGCTAAGCGCATGAATCTCTCTCTGTCTCTCTCTTTCTCGCTCAAAATAAGGCTTTCTCTCTCTTTCTCTGTCTCTTTCTCTCTCTCTCCCACTTTCACTCTTTCTTTCTCTCACTCGTTCACTCTTTTCCTCTCAACTCCCCATCCAGTGTTTTAATAGTCTAGTTATAGAGGTTTTCTCATTAAAGACCTCTAATCTAAGCAGCCATTCGTGAAGCAAAGTCTTCTAAACAGCCATTTGTTCAATAAACAATGTCCTAAATTCACATATATTGCGTGAATATAATCTACAGAAGGACACACAAGTAGTGATAGGTACCTAGTAAGTTGCACAAATGAATGCATTCCACGGAAATGTGTCTGAATCAGAGAGGTGCGGGGGGCTCCCTTAATCGACTGTTCCTAGGCCGTCATTGAAAATAAGAATTTGTTCTTAACTGACTTGCCTAGTTAAATAAAGGTAAAATAAAAAATAAATAAAACATTTGTGTAATAAGACATATAGTATATATGTATATATATACATATAGTATATATAGTATATATATATAGTATATATACTCTATATACATAGAGTATACCAAACATTAAGAACACCTTCCTAATATTGAGTTGCACCCCCTTTTGCCCTCAGAACAGCCTATTGCCATGCCCCGTTCAAAGGCACATCAACTTTTTGTCTAGCCTATTCACCCTCTGAATGGCACACATAGTCAATACTTCCAGCACCAACAGAGATGGCCGCCTCACTTCGCATTCCTAGGAAACTATGCAGTATTTTGTTTTTCTACGTGTTATTTCTTACATTGGTACCCCAGGTAATCTTAGGTTTTATTACATACAGTCGGGAGGCACCACTGGATATAAGTGCAACGTCAACTCACCATCATTACGACCAGGAATACAACTTTCCCGAAGCGTATCCTGTGTTTTGCCCACCACCCAGGACAATGGATCGGATCCCAGCCGGCGAACCAAAACAACGTCGCCGTAAAAGGGGCACGCAAAGCGGTCTTCTGGTCAGGCTCCGGAGAGAGGCACATTGTGCACCGCTCCCGAGCATACTACTAGCCAATGTCCAGTCTCTTGACAACAAGGTTGATGAAATCCGAGAAAGGCTAGCATTCCAGAGAGACATAAGAGACTGTAACGTTCTTTGCTTCACGGAAACATGGCTCACTCGAGACACGCTATCGGAGTCGGTAAGGCCAGCTGGTTTCTTCACACATCGCGCCGACAGAAACAAGCAACTTTCTGGTAAGAAGAGGGGCGGGGGGGTATGCCTTATGATTAACGAGGCTGATCTGATTCCACGCTTCAAGATTGCTTCGATCACATGGATTGGGATATGTTCTGCATTGCGTCAAACAACAACATTGACGAATACGCTGATTCGGTGAGCGAGTTTATTAGCAAGTGCATCGGCGATGTCGTACCCACAGCAACTATTAAAACATTCTCAAACCAGAAACCGTGGATTGATGGCAGCATTCGCGCGAAACTGAAAGTGCAAACCACTGCTTTTAACCAGGGCAAAGTGACCGGAATCATGACCGAATACAAACAGTGTAGCTATTCCCTCCGCAAGGCAATCAAACAAGCTAAGCGTCAGTATAGAGACAAAGTAGAGTCTCAATTCAACGGCTCAGACACAAGAGGTATGTGGCAGGGTCTACAGTCAATCACGGATTACAAAAAGAAAACCAGCCCCGTCGCGGACCAGGATGTCTTGCTCCCAGACAGACTAAACAACTTCTTTGCTCGCTTTGTGGACAATACAGTGCCACTGACACGGCCCGCTACCAAACCTGTGGACTCTCCTTCACTACAGCCGACGTGAGTAAAACATTTAAACATGTTATCCCTCGCAAGGCTGCAGGCCCAGACAGCATCCCCAGCCGCGTCCTCAGAGCATGCGCAGACCAGCTGGCTGATGTGTTTACGGACATATTCAATCAATACTTATCCCAGTCTGCTGTTCCCACATGCTTCAAGAGGGCCACCAATGTTCCTGTTCCCAAGAAAGCTAAGGTAACTGAGCTAAACGACTACCGCCCCGTAGCACTCACTTCCATCATCATGACGTGCTTTGAGAGACTAGTCAAGGACCATATCACCTCCACCCTACCTGACACCCTAGACCCACTCCAATTTGCTTACTGCCCCAATAGTTCCAAAGATGACGCAATCGCAACCACACTGCACACTGCCCTAACCCATCTGGACAAGAGGAATACCTATGTGAGAATGCTGTTCATCAATTACAGCTCAGCATTTAACACCATAGTACCCTCCAAACTCGTCATCAAGCTCGAGACCCTCGACCCCGCCCTGTGCAACTGGGTACTGAACTTCCTGACGTGCCGCCCCCAGGTGGTGAGGGTAGGTAACCACATCTCCACCCCGCTGATCCTCAACACTGGGGCCCCACAAGGGTGCATTTTAAATTCCTCAGCGTACACATCACGGACAAACTGAATTGGTCCACCCACACAGACAGCATGGTGAAGAAGGCGCAGCAGCGCCTCTTCAACCTCAGGAGGCTGAAGAAATTTGGCTTGTCACCAAAAGCACTCACAAACTTTTACAGATGCACAATCGAAAGCATCCTGTCGGGCTGTATCACCGCCTGGTACGGCATCTGCTCCGCCCACAACCGTAAGGCTCTAAAGCGGGTAGTGAGGTCTGCACAACGCATCACCGGGGGCAAACTACCTGCCCTCCAGGACAGCTACAACACCCGATGTCACAGGAAGGCCATAAAGATCATCAAGGACAACAACCACCCGAGCCACTGCCTGTTCACCCCACTATCATCCAGAAGGCGAGGTCAGTACAGGTGCATCAAAGCAGGGACCGAGAGACTGAAAAACAGCTTCTATCTCAAAGCCATCAGACTGTTAAACAGCCACCACTAACATTGAGTGGCTGCTGCCAACATAATGACTCAACTCCAGCCACTTTAATAATAGAAAGATTTATGCAAAATGTATCACTAGCCACTTTAAACAATGCCACTTAATATAATGTTTACATACCCTACGTTACTCATCTCATACATATATACTGTACTCTGTACCATCTACTGCATCTTGTCATCTTTATGTAATACATGTATCACTAGCCACTTTAAACAATGCCACTTTTATATGTTTACATACCCTACATTACTCATCTCATATGTATATACTGTATTCTATACCATCTACTGCATCTTGCCTATGCCGTTCTGTACCATCACTCATTCATATATTATTATGTACATATTCTTCATCCCTTTACACTTGTGTGTATAAGGTAGTTGTTTTGAAATTGTTAGGTTAGATTACTCGTTGGTTATTACTGCATTGTCGGAACTAGAAGCACAAGCATTTCGCCTCACTCGCATTAACATCTGCTGACCATGTGTATGTGACAAATAAAATTTGATTTGATTTGACATACACAATCCATGTCTCAATTGTCTCAAGGTTTTATAAATCCTTATTAAAACTGTCTGCTCCTCTTCGTCTACACTGATTGAAGTGGATTTTAACAAGTCACATCAATAAGGGATCATAGCTCTCACCTGGATTCAACTGGTCAGTCTATGTCACGGAAATGTTTAAATGTACTCTTAATATACTCTATTTGTTCATCTTTGAATTATAGATATTTAGGACTAGATCGGATTGACATCCGCAGAGTGATTGTTTTGGTGGTGTTGGAGGCGGAACTGCATTTAGACCTGTCACATCCACAAGCGGCTCATTGCGTTACCTTATCGCGGACACTGTCATTGTTCCTGCCGGAACAGGATCCCGCACCTCTCCACTTTTTCATTACGGGACCTATTTTGCCGGAATCCTGTACCTCTGGTGGAATGAACAATTATTTAGCAGTGTAAAAACTATAATAAAAGTGTTCAAAGTTCCTTCGAGTTCACTCTTTGTTAACCCCCCCTCCCCCAATAAAAAGTTATATGAAAAAGTTGATTGGGGTTGGGCTGGCCCGGGCTTATGGTTCGCTTATCATTTTTGCCTGTGTGTGAGAATAACGGTGTGGCCGTGGCTGTGTGAGAAGCGCAGCTGTATCTCTCACAGAACGAGAATTAGATTCCCTTTCTATGATCTCTCTCCCTGCTCTGTGCTCTGCTAGACATGAGCCTGCAACTCTCATCCCTCCAGCGTTGCACTTCATAATTTATTTCCTTATAGAGTCATAGCTGCGCGAAGTGTTCGGAAAGAGCTGAAGCAACCCAGGATCAATTGAAATTAAATTTGCAAAGTTATAGAATTACCTCTGTCTGTTCAGAATTCACAGTAGCCTACTAAACCACGAGAAGGCTACAGAGGATCAACAGCTTCCTAAAAAAATGCCTAGCTGTGGATTGTGTGTAGCCCAATACCAAGGCCTACAGTCTGGCAAGATCTGTCAATGCAGACGAAACAGGCCTTTCCCAATATTTCCAAATACAATCGCGGGAAAACACAGGTTAGAAAGCAAATGGCTCCTGCTGAAAAGAGAAGACTAATCTGTCTGCTGTAGGCTACCAAAATATTTGATCAACTTCCAAATAGTATTACAAAGTAAAACAAGAGAGAGATTTAGGCTTTTGGCACAAACGCATCAGCCAACACCGTGAGTAAAATGTGCATCATTGGGTGAGTCAGTGAAACTGGAAAGCATTTTTAGGACTATTATTTCCTCCTCATATTGTAGCCTACAATATGTGTGTCTTCACACACCTAGGCCTAGGCTATTGATGGATTCAAGACAAGATCATTTTTTATTGATGTCAGATTCAGTTTGTCAGTGTCGAAGTCAAAAAGCTTTCACAGTCTCATGTCAGAATTAGACGTTCATTCTTGTTTCTTAAACGTCAAATGTTGATGTGTTTAAGGTTAGGTTGAGGCATTAACTTCGAATTTTGAAGGTTAGGGTTAAGTTAAGGCATTAACTCCGAAATCTTAAGGTTAGGCATTAACTCTGAATGGTTAAGCTAAGGGTAAGATTGGGTAGGTTACTTGCTAAATGTAATCCGCTACAGTTACTAGTTGCCTGTCCAAAATTGTAATCAGTAATGTAATTTTTGGATTACCCAAACTAAGTAACTTAATCTGATTACATTCAGTTACTTTTAGATTACTTTCCCCTTGAGCGGCATTAGAAGAAGACAAAAATGTATGTTATCAATTGAACGACATCTATTGCAGGATAAATCAATGTTAAAGTTTACATTGCTGGCCATATACGAATGTAACATTTTACTTTATGGGTTGGGTATGTATGCTTCGTCTAACCCATTGCTTTCTACTACATTAAATTATATCTTTACATTAATATACAGTACCAGTCAAAAGTTTGGACACACCTACTCATTCAAGGGTTTTTCTTTATTTTTACTATTTTCGACATTGTAGAATAATAGTGAAGACAGAAAAACTGTGAAATAGCTCATATGGAATCATGTAGTAACCAAAACAGTGTTAAACAAATATGTTCTTACGATTTTTCAAAGTTGCCACCCTTTGCCATTCTTGGCATTCTCTCAACCAGCTTCATGAAGTAGTCATCTGGAATGCATTTCAATTAACAGGTGTGCCTTGTTCAAAGTGAATTTGTGGAATTTCTTTCCTTCTTAATGCATTTCAGACAATCAGTTATGTTGAGACAAGGTAAGGCTTGTGTACAGAAGACAGCACTATTTAGTCCATATTATGTCCATATTATGGCAAGAACAACTCAAATAAAGCAAAGATAAATTACATTCCATCATTATTTTAAGACATGAAGGCCAGTCAATGCGGAACAGTTCAAGAACTTCGAGTAAAGTAGCAAAAAAACAACAAGAGCTATGATGAAACTGGCTCTCATGAGGACCGCTACAGGAAAGGAAGACCCAGAGTTACCTCTGCTGCAGAGGATAAGTTCATTAGAGTTACCAGCCTCAGAATTTGAAGCCCAAATAAATGCTTCACAGAGTTTAAATAACAGACACATCACAACATCAACTGTTCAATGGAGACCGCGTGAATCACAGCATTCTGCAGCGATACGCCATCCCATCTGGTTTGCAGTTAGTGGGACTATAATTTGTTTTTCAACAGGACAATGACCCAACACACCTCCAGGCTGGGTAGGGGCTATTTGACCAAGAAGGAGAGTGATGGATTGCTGCATCAGATGACCTGGCCTCAACAACACCCCAACCTTAACCCAATGGAGATGGTTTGGGATTAGTTGGAAAAGCAGCCAACAAGTGCTCAGCAGTAGGAACTCCTTCAAGACTGTTGGAAAAGCATTCCAGGTGAAGCTGGTTGAGAGACTATGAAGAGTGTGCAAAGCTCTCATCAAGGCAAAGGGTGGCTGCTATGAAGACTACAAAATATAAAATATATTTTGATTTGTTTAACACTTTTTTGGTTGCTACATGATTCCATTTGTGTTATTTCATAGTTTTGATGTCTTCACTATTATTCTACAATGTAGAAAATAGTCAAAAAATGTAAAGCCCTTGAATGAGTATGTGTGTCCACATTTTTTATTGGTATAAATCAGCAAATGTATGTAGTAACTACAGATTGCCCCTTTAAGTCGACCAAATGTGCATGCCTACCAAAGTTTGTGCATGTGTCCATTAGGCCCATGTATTTTTTTTATCAGCATGAATTAGATTGAGCAATGAAAGCCCCATTTTTATTCCGTAGGCTGAGATCCGCACTATGAAGCTGTTGCAAGAATGTATTATTCACTGGCTGTCCACTGGTTAAAAAACAATGATTGATACGCAGCGTAAACATCTTGAATTCAACCATTACTGGTTTGAAATACACATTTAGATTTGTGAACAGCCACCCACAACAACCACAATCCATAAGGCGCAAATAGCTAAATGAGAGAGCAGCAGTGTGATTCACATCAATGCGCTACGTAGATATCAGTAATAAGTGATATCCATATCACTGTAGACTACACCACTACTGTCATCCTTACCTCCAAGAGTTTATTCAAGTTGGATAATCTTTGGACGCCGACAGCAGTCGTACCATTGGAAGACATGGCTTGGACTGTAGCCTCCAAAAGCCTATTCCTGCTCTTTTCCCGCGATCCATCAAACACATTTGGTGTGTCATCATAGTGGTCTCTGACTTGTGGTCAGACTCGCTCAGATGGAACAAACTTAAACTTGCACCTTTTTTTCAATGCTGATTTGAATGTCATTGAGAAAACAGAGAAGTGTGAAAGATTTGCTTTCGCAAACATCCTTTCTGAATTTAAAAGTCATCCTCGAAGTAATCATCTAGTTTTTCAAAAGTACCTGTAATCTGATTACAATATTTTTGCTGGTAACGTGACGGAGTACACTTACCGTTTTTGTTTTGTAATCCCTTATAAGTAACCCATTACTCCCCAACCCTGGCTAAGGGTTAATGTTTGGTATAGGCTGAAAACAACTTTCTATCACTCGATTTAAACATGTAACCTTGGGCACCAGAGGCAGATGTTACGCCCATCCCCGTCCACAACACCTTAGCAAAACCGAAACTTACTTGAAAGTAACAGCGCTCACTGTTGCCCCTAGTGGCCGGTTTCCACGTTGTCTCCCGACGTCCTCAGACATGGATGGACGTTGAATACTGACTTGTATCACAGGTGACCTGGCTGGTCAAAGAAGCCTGTCCTTCCAATCATTTGTGCGGTATTAAAAAAGATTCAGCCAAAGTCTCCAGTCATGTGAAATGACGGAGAATTGCATGAAATGCATTTATGAAAGGACACATTTATCCCAGACCCTAAGATACTAAAATGTTTTCCCCATGTGTGCAACTTCTGTAAGTGCCTGTATTCTTCTGCTCTATGCCACCATGCAAATGTGATGGTATGCATGCAGTGCTTTATTATAAAGGTGATTTTCTTTTGTTCTCATGTGTTCTGGTACTTCAGAGCTCCCCAGGTCACCCCCCTCTTGCGCTCACTTTTTGTTCAGGCACTTCCCAATTTACAAATGAAGCACTGCAGCAGATACACCTCCAACCCCACCGAAACATATGCTATGCGGATGTCGGCCAATGCTGGTTAGCGCTTGTTTTATACTGTATTTGTATTCACAAGGCTCGAGATTTGAATGATATTTTTGTACAGCATTGTTATGAAAAAAAGAAACAATAACTCTTGTCAATACTATCTCTTCTCACTGTTTATTAGACAGACAGCAACCATCTCAAAGGGCCTGAGGGTAGCAAGATCATTTGAATAGATTCATTCTACAGGTGGCCAAAAAGTATTTTCCCAAGCCCTCGGCTATGTAGTACAATTACACTGTGATATCTTTATCTCTGAAAACCTAATGTTATGATTGAGATGATAACTGAATATGTTGCATTGCTTGTATTTCTGTGTGTGTGTGTGTGTGTGTGTGTGTGTGTGTGTGTGTGTGTGTGTGTGTGTGTGTGTGTGTGTGTGTGTGTGTGTGTGTGTGTGTGTGTGTGTGTGTGTGTGTGTGTGTGGGTATGTATGGGTATGTATGGGTGTTTTTTGTGTTTCTATTTGACATCTAAGAAAAATACAAGTACATACAGGATTCAGTCTCCTTATTGTCATTCAGCTCCACCAGCACAGGCAGCAGCAGAGGGGCAGCCTCTCCTGTCCTCTCCAGCCAGAGTCAGTCTCGTCCAGACTAAACATCATCCTGGGAGAGTGCTGTTTACAGTGTGCAGACAGGAAGCTTTGCAAACGATGTGAACCTCCCTGACAGGGAGAGAGATAAATGGACCCTGGGCTAAATGAAGGAAGGAGGGCCTCAAATGAGGCGTTCCAGGGAAACACCCGGTCGGTGCGGGGTTTGAACCACTCTCCAGAGCCGAGGGGAGGGGGGGGTGCAGCGAAGGTTTTTGGGTAACAGGTGGGAGGTATGGCGTGGCCTCGTTAACAAGACTGTTATTGTGTTGTCCTGTCCTGCTTCACTGACCGTCAGCTGGAGGGCTCACCCCTGTGCCCCAACCCGGATACTAACACCCCCCCACACACAGACACACACAGACAGATGCACACACACACACATTCCCTAAATTGACAGTTGGAGGTCCATAATTTAATTTGGAGGCGATTAGTGATATTTCCAATGCAGTGGCCTGACTCGTCATAGTAGAGAGGCATCTGTTACCCTTTCTGTGCCACTAGACTAGCATTCTGTCGCAAGGCTTTAGTGGCCCTCACACACACATAAACACACACACATACACGAACCCCCCCTGCCCCTCACACACACACATGCACACACTGCTTGTCTAACGCACCCACACAATGCCCTGGGGTGCTCCTGCAGTTCTGTAACATTAGCCATCAACGATGCCCCTTCCACCGCCCTCCTGTTTACTCTGCGAGAGAGTTAAAGTCTCCCACTTAAAGGATTACCTTACGCTGCCCCAAGCGCCCGCCGCTCCCTCCACGCCACCTCCGCCCGCTCCTGGCCAAGATGACAGCTACACAAAAGAGGGAGATGAAAAACATAGGGGCCCGCTGATTGAGATAGCCTTTTGTCCTCTCCCTTTCTGACTCTCTCCTCCTCTCTCTACCTGCCAGACACGTTTCATCATCTCAATGAGGAGCTGTTCACCCCTTCATTTCAGCGGCTGTTTTTTTTTGGACAGTGTCATAATGGTGCTTTCACAGTAGCTTTGTGACTTTCATGGATACGGCCTGCATGGTTGCCGCTCATTCTTTTGGGGGTAAACGTACACTGAGTATACAAAACATTAAGAACACCTGCTCTTTCCTTGACATAGACTGACCAGGTGAATCCAAGGGGAAAGCTATGATCCCTTAATGATGTCACTTGTTATATCCAATCAGTGTAGATGAAGGGGAAGAGACAGGTTAAAGAAGGATTTTGAGACAATTGAGACACGGATTGTGTATGTGTGCCATTCAGAGGGTGAATGGGCAAGACAAAAGGTTGACGTGCCTTTGAATGGGGTATGGTAGTAGGTGCCTGGAGCACTGGTTTGAGTGTGTCAAGAACTGCAACGCTGCTGGGTCTTTCACGCTCAAACATTTCCTGCGTGTATCAAGAATGGTCCACCACCCAAAGGACATCAAGTCAACTTGACACAACCGTGGGAAGCATAGGAGTCAACATGGGCCAGCATACCTTGTCAGCTTGCGGCGGCAGCATAGCCTAGTGGTTAGAGTGTTGGACTAGTAACCGAAAGGTTGTAAGTTCAAATCCCCGAGCTGACAAGGTACAAATCTGTTGTTCTGCCCCTGAACAAGGCAGTTAACCCACTGTTCCTAGGCTGTCATTGAAAATAAGAATTTGTTCTTAACTGACATGCCTAGTTAAATGAAGGTAAAATAAATGTAAAAATCCCAGTGGAATGCTTGTAGAGCCCCGACAAATGGAGGCTGTTCTGAGGGCAAAAGGGGGTCCAACTAAATATTAGGAAGGTGTTCCTAACATGTTGTACACTCAGTGTACATGTGACTAGTAGATAGGGCATATCAGCTCTGTGATACTGAGAGGTCTTTTACAGACCACAGATGTCCCCTTTCTCTGTACTCTCAGTCAAGTGGCATTCAAGTGGTCTGACATCAGCCTTACCAGGCTAACAAAGCGTCCCTCCTGGGTTGGGAGGCACTGGGGCGGGGATATGCACCTCTCAGCCCCCTGACTTGTTAACTGACTGAGTCATTGTAGCTCTCCTCTCTTCTCCTCTCCCCTCTGGAAGGGTTATTATGTCCTAACTCAAGGCTGAGAGCTGAAGGCCTGGCCTGGCTGGCTGAGAAGGAGAGGGCCCAGGGGTTGCGAGACACAGAGCAGTGGTGTATTTTCCTTGATCAACCAGGTTTGTGGCTAAAACATCCTGTTACTCGGTCAAGTTCATGATGCCGTTGACCTTAGCAAGGGCCCCAGGACCAGTGGAAGCAGAATAGCCCCATAACATCAAAGATCCACCACCATATTTTACAGTAGGTGTGAGGTTACCTTTCTGCATATGCTTCCGGTTTGAGATGCAAAATCCACCACCTGTGTGCGTGGCCAAAGAGCTCTGTTTTCATGCAATTTTGACCATAGCACCGGTTCCAATGCAAGTGCCAAGCGGGCAGCCCATAAGAGCAGACATGGCACATCAAGGGATCTGGAAAGATTCTGTATGGAGGAATGGTCTAAGATCCCTCTCCAATGGGGTCTCTGTCGTTATCATCGCAAGGAAGTATTGAAAACAGGGGTGCCTGTATTTGTACAATTCTTTTTTTGTATTCTCTTTTGTTCATCTTTATCAAGGGTACCGATAATTTTGAGCCTGGTTGTATGCATACTGTGCTGTGGCGTGCGTGACAGGAATGGACAGAAGCCGCTAGCTGTTATCCCTCTCTAACCCTCTTCCCGCCTTCACAAAAGCCCCTGGAAAGGTCTGGGGGATTCAGAGGCCTCCGATGTCGCCCAATACCCTCTTAATTAAGGCTCTCCCAGGGCAGGAAACGCCAGGCTTAAGGGGTATCGGGCCCAGCAGACTGGCACAGAGATGCCCGCTCCCCCATAACCCACCTCTCTGGACAAACATTCAGCAGGGATTGAGCCACTTTGCACTTCTATTTGTAGCCACTCAGTGGGGCCTCATCGTCCCTTCTCTCCAACGTGTTATTGACGTGCACGCACACACACGGGCGTGCACACGGGTGTGCACGTGCATAGAAGCACACGCACGCACGTGCACAAACACATGCTCGCACACACACACACACACACACACACACCACATGCACATCACCATAAATGCACTGCATGTACACTTGCGTTCATTGATAAAGCAGCAGACTTACATGCAAGCACACGCACCAAAAGCTCTCTTTCAAAACACACTTCAAACTCACATGCACACCGAGCAACACTTACACTCACATTACCAGAGTCACGGCTGCCCTCTAAGGAATGCAGCAGACAGCTGACTCCTGGAGCTTATGACAATATTCAGTGGTCAAGAGAGAGACTTTACACGAGCGAGCCGCCTGCAGTTTATGTGCTGTGTATGACCCCCAAATGCCAGCCACAGCAGGTATATGTAAGTGTGTGTGTGTGTGCGTGTGTGTGTGTGTGGACGTGATTAAATATTCTTGTGGGAACCAGAAGTTCCCACAAGAATAGTAAACTAACAAACATTGGACCAACTGGGGACATTTTGTTGGTCCTCATATGGTCGATTGCTTTAGCATTTCTAGGGGTTTAGGATTACGATTAGAGTTAGTGTTAGGGTTAGAATTACGTTAAGGGTCAGGGTTAGGAGCTAGGGATAGTTTTAGGGTTAGGGTTAAGGTTAGGTTTTTGGGCTAAGGTTAGGGTTTGGGTTTGGGTTAGGGTTAAGGTTAGGGTAGGGTAGGAGTACGGGTTAGGGTTAGAGTTAGGTTTAGGGGTAGGGGTCAGGGAAAATAGGATTTTGAATGGGACTGAATTGTGTGTCCCCACAACGATAGCTGTACCAGAATGTGTGTGTGTGTGTGCCTGCGTGCGTGTGTGCGTGTGTGTATATAAGTGAGAATGTGTGTGTGACCAATAGCCAGCCGTGGAAAGCCTGATCCCACAAGGACTCCAAGCCGTTTGATGTTGCTTTCCTGACCTTGCGAGGTGTGTGAAACTGAATCCTGTTCAGAGCATGGCGAGAGCGTGGAAGGAGTTTAAACTTACCTTTCACATGACAGCATTTTGTCAAGAAGGCTAGCTATTTCACTGTCTTCCTTGGAGGTCACTGTGTAGGCTATGTAAGCCATTCTCCCTTCTCTCCATCACCCCTTTTCAACATTATGGTAACAGCTTTACATTTGAGCTCTGTTATTTTCCCTTTTCAAAATGATCCACAGCGATCCATGAAGTACTGTACTCTGCTCTATGTTTGAACATGACAAGTACTGTGATACTTGCATGCGTGTGTGTGTGTGAGTGTGTGTGTGTGTGTGTGTGTGTGTGTGTGTGTGTGTGTGTGTGTGTGTGTGTGTGTGTGTGTGTGTGTGTGTGTGTGTGTGTGTGTGTGTGTGTGTGTGTGTGTGTGTGTGTGTGTGATACAGTCAACTAGTGTCACACCACAGAAAATAAATTCCTAACGAGGGCTTAAGACAAACAAACTAAACATACATTTTTACATACATGAAGGTAACTAACTGTTCACTGATCGTGTTAAAGGCGGGTTAATGCCCCTATGCTGGCCTACTATGTTCTTAGGTCATTCATTTTTCTGTGAAATAGCAGTGACCCGCTGAAACACCTGGCACTTCAGTATGGCATGTCACAGGCCTGCCCTAAAATACAGCACAACAGGTGACTACTGTGGCTCACAAACAGCTACAGTACCCGGTGAACACACACACATGCTTGAACGAACTTACAGAGAGATACGCATTGAGCGCACGTACCTAACTCACTGCAAACACCTGAACACCATATACACTGAGTACACAAAACATTAGGAACACCTTCCTAATATCGAGTTGCACCACCCCTCCCTTTTGCCCTCAGAACATGATGATGAACATGATGATTGCCCTCCAATCATCAAGTTTGCGGACGACACAACAGTGGTAGGCTTGATTACCAACAACGACGAGACGGCCTACAGAGAGGAGGTGAGGGCCCTCGGAGTGTGGTGTCAGGAAAATAACCTCACACTCAACGTCAACAAAACTAAGGAGATGATTGTGGACTTCAGGAAACAGCAGAGGGAACACCCCCCTATCCACATCGATGGAACAATAGTGGAGAGGGTAGCAAGTTTTAAGTTCCTCGGCATACACATCACAGACAAGCTGAATTGGTCCACTCACACAGACAGCATCGTGAAGAAGGCGCAGCAGCGCCTCTTCAACCTCAGGAGGCTGAAGAAATTCGGCTTGTCACCAAAAGCACTCACAAACTTCTACAGATGCACAATCGAGAGCATCCTGGCGGGCTGTATCACCGCCTGGTACGGCAACTGCTCCGCCCTCAACCATAAGGCTCTCCAGAGGGTAGTGAGGTCTGCACAACGCATCACCGGGGGCAAACTACCTGCCCTCCAGGACACCTACACCACCCGATGTTACAGGAAGGCCATAAAGATCATCAAGGACATCAACCACCGAGCCACTGCCTGTTCACCCCGCTATCATCCAGAAGGCGAGGTCAGTACAGGTGCATCAAAGCTGGGACCGAGAGACTGAAAAACAGCTTCTATCTCAAGGCCATCAGACTGTTAAACAGCCACCACTAACAATGAGTGGCTGCTGCCAACACACTGACACTGACTCAACTCCAGCCACTTTAATAATGGGAATTGATGGGAAATGATGTAAATATATCACTAGCCACTTTAAACAATGCTACCTTATATAATGTTACTTACCCTACATTATTCATCTCATATGCATACGTATATACTGTACTCTATATCATCGACTGTATCCTTATGTAATACATGTATCACTAGCCACTTTAACTATGCCACTTTGTTTACATACTCATCTCATATGTATATACTGTACTCGATATCATCTACTGTATCTTGCCTATGCTGCTCTGTACCATCACTCATTCATATATCCTTATGTACATATTCTTTATCCTCTTACACTGTGTATAAGACAGTAGTTTTGGAATTGTTAGTTAGATTACTTGTTGGTTATTACTGCATTGTTGGAACTAGAAGCACAAGCATTTCGCTACACTCACATTAACATCTGCTAACCATGTGTATGTGACAAATAAAATTTGATTTGATTTGATTTGATTTGAACAGACTCAATACAGGGTGTCGAGCATTCCACAGGGATGCTGGCCCACGGTAACTCCAATGCTTATCAACAGTTGTGTCACGTGGCTGGATGTCCTTTGGGTGGTGGACCATTCTTGATTCGCACGGGAAACTGTGCTTGACACATTCAAACCGGTGCGCCTGGCACCTACTACCACACCCCGTTCGAAGGCACTTCAACCTTTTGTCTTGCCCGCTCACCCTCTGATTGGCACACACACACAATCCGTGTCTCAATTGTCTCCAGGCTTAAAAATCCTTCTATAATCCGTCTCCTCCCCTTCATCTACACTGATTTGAAGTGGATTTTCACAAGTGACATCAACAAGGGATCATAGCTTTCACCTGGACACACCTGGACACTCTATGTCATGGTGTTCATAATAAGGTGTTGTATACTCAATGTATATACACACACACACACACGCGCGCACACACACACACACATATGTCACGTCAAACACAGTGCACATGCACACGTTGTGTCTTTGCACTCTTTCTATAGATGCGACCTCTGATCTCCAGCCTCCAGCCTCCAGCCTCCAGCCTCCAGGGTAGTCCACAGAGCAGATTTCAGAGGAAGGATTCATATCCCTAGGGATGGTTAATATGCTGCTATTACTGCACTCTAATAGTAAACCCATCCAGGTTGTCCTACGGTATATTGAGTGATACTACTAATAATGCATTTCTACTCAAAGAAGTACTCACCCTCACCCTTTGCCTCTCTTTACTCCCTGGGGGGTAAACACACTTACATCTCCCTCTCAGAGCTTTTGAACCCCAAGCTTTACCTCTCCATTACCCCTGCTTTACGCTTCAACCTCACCTCACCCCCTTTCGTCTACCTCTCCCCCTCTGCCTCTCACCAACACCAGGCCGTTTCCTCTCTCTCTTCTCCCCTCTACAAATATGTTCTTGGAGTCTATCCCAGAGTGTTCTGGCATGGGCCCATGCCCATTCCCAAGCTGTGTTCTCATGTCAGGGGATCTAAGAGCGAGGGAGGGGGGACACCCGGCCCGTGCAGTCACCAAGAGGCCCCAACAGACCACCCCTCGCTGGTCCCCATGTGAAAAACTGCTTTGGTGATTGTTCATAGCATTCATCATCCTCCAAGGGAGTCTCAAGCTGAGTTCCTCTCTAAAAATACAAATATTTTACCAGCAATGGAAATTGTGACTCTGTGCTTTTTGAGAGCAGCCAGCGAGGGACGCGTGAGTGAGGGCAGAAGGGTGAGAGATTGGTGAGTGAGAAACGGGAGGAGAGAGAGGGGAGATGTAGTGGTGAGAGTCACACTCACGGTCAGGGGCTATGGGAGACGAGAGAGGGATGAGAGGAGTGAGAGAGGAGAAGGGCAAGAGAGGACAGAGGAGTGAGTGCCCTGCTGGCCAGTCTTTTGATGTATCAGGATGCTGAGTCAGTCAGACAGACAGACAGACAGACAGACAGACAGACAGACAGACAGACAGACAGACAGACAGACAGACAGACAGACAGACAGACACGTCAGCCATTGACTATATGGGATTTTACAGGAACAGGTCACATGGCCAGGAAACACTCTGAGGGGACACAAAGGAAACAGTAAAGGTGCTACCAAACATGCCCTCTTCGCCCCTGTCTGTTTTGTATCTCTCTCTCCTCTCGTTGCTCAAAGGCTTTACTCTCTTTACCACTCTATACCTTGTTCTGCCTTCAGATGTCTTGCAAAGATCTCTTTCACCCCCCTCAGTTATTCTCATTTATTTGCCCATTGATAATAGCTATATCAAAGTAGTGTGACTTTGATTCAGGGAAACGTCCGAAAACAGCTCCCGATAAGACACACAGACAGGTTTTCATTGGCTGAACGTGATTCGGAGGCCGAGGGCCAGGGAATATGTGCGCCGAAGCTGGAGCCACCAATATGAGAACAGGGTGTTCCAGCCCTGTAAGGCTAATACTAGGCCTGGCTGGCAGCCCCCATCATGCCCTAATTCAAATGAGCACACATACAGACTGGTGATTTCCATAAAGATGGCTTGGCACGGCTAAGCCGACTGAAATAGGTGGCTTAGTGGTTAAACGTCAGGGTGTGATGTGGTCTGTGAAGGGTCACGGGAGCCAGAGAGGGAGACAGAGTGAGAGACAGAGTGAGAGACAGAGGCAGAGACAGAGTGAGAGACAGAGTGAGAGACAGAGGCAGAGACAGAGAGGGAGACAGAGTGAGAGACAGAGTGAGAGACAGAGTGAGAGACAGAGGCAGAGACAGAGAGCAATGAAGAGGACCCGAAAAGTGCACAGGCTGACTGACGTTCAACTCCTGTTGTCCACATGAAGGATGAACTCTGCTAGAATACAAAATAGAATAAAAAAATAAGACCAAGAATGTATAAGTCGCTAAATAAATATGAATAGATAGATATAAAATCGGTAATACTTGACTTGACCCCCGGTCACAACCATGTCATAATATGTCATGACAGCTGACATAACCTGCAATAACCTGTCATAACATGGTCATAACACTGTCGTGACACATATTTTGACCTGCTGTGACATATATTGTGTTATTTTACGGCTGATTATGACCCCTACATAAAAGTGTCATAACCCGCAAAATCTACCACACGAGGCAAAACATTCCATTACACCATAGCCTACATTTTAATGTTATAATTGTTTTATTTATTGACCATGTTAAATTATCATTGTAATTGCCCACACTTTGATGTCAGACATGCAGGAGCAGATATTAGGAGCAGGACAAGATACCCTCTTTTTGACTGAAGACTGACATGAAAGCATGTACCTGATAGGCCTATCTGTCTTATATGATAATGAAAGCATGTACCTGATAGGCCTATCTGGCTTATATGATAATGAAAGCATGTACCTGATAGGCCTATCTGGCTTATATGATAATGAAAGCATGTACCTGATAGGCCTATCTGGCTTATATGATAATGAAAGCATGTACCTGATAGGCCTATCTGGCTTATATGATAATGATGGTCAAAATGCTTCTTGACCATGTCAAGTGTCAAGTGTATTTTCTTAGTCCAAGTAAAGTGACAGAGGACGCTCAGAATACTTCATGACGGTAAAATGAAGTGCATTTTCTACAAGTTATTTAAAATATGATGAAAGTAACATGACTGTAAATAATTCATTACAACAACATCAAAGGATTGAAGAAACTTCTTCGCAGGGAATTTTTCATTTTGTTTATTTTTTTATGTGTAGGTGTCATAACCAGACATAAAATATCGATCCTCGAATGCTGATTGGCTGAAAGCCGTGGTATAGCAGACCGTATATATCACGGGTATAACAAAAATGTATTTTTACTGCTCTAATTACGTTGGTAACGAGTTTATAATAGCAATAAGGCACCTCAGGGGTTTGAGGTATATTGCCAATATACCACGGCTAAGGACTGTATCCAGGGACTCCGCGTTGCGTTGTGCCTAAGAACAGCCCTTAGCCATGGTATATTGGCAATATACCACACCCCCTAGTAACAGGTGTAAATATATGGGTCATTACAGTGTTAGGACCATATTATGACAAGTTAAGTCAGCAATTATGACATATTATGACATGGTTATGGCCATGTCATATTGTGTTATGACACTGGTTGTAAAGTAAAGTGTTACCATAAAATCACACTTGTATTCTATTCTATACACTTAGATACAGTTACACCCTAATATTGACTTCTTCCTATAGGGGGATATGTCTACATCCCAAATTGCACCCTATTCCCTATATGGTGCACTACTTTTAACCAGAGCCCTATCAAAAGTAGTGCACTTTTAAGGAAATAGGGGGTCATTTGGGATTACAGGCAGTTTCCAGCCCCCCCATGAAAGGTCAGTGAATTGATGTGTGTGTTTGAGACAAGGGCACTTTGCAAGATATCTGAAGGGCAGCTGTGTTATTCCAAGGCCTGCCTTTTACTGTGGCCCACCAGTTGGCTCCTGGGCCCTTTTGAATGCTCTGGATTCCTAGAGATAATAATAGTCCAAGTGCAGCCCTGTGGGGAGCTCCGAGAGAGGCAACCACTTCTCCCTTACCTCACTGCCTGCCCCTGCCTGCCAAAGACCCTGCTCCGCAGCACTACAGTGTTTACCCTCCTGACACATTACCCTCTGAACTTCACTGCTCCTCCTGGCCTGCACACCTCTCTCTCCTACTTCTATCCTCGCTGTTTATCTCACTCAAGCACGCCACCTAGAATGAGGCATGAACCATTGTATTGGGCATAGTAGGCTATACTAGTATTGATGTGAGGGAATGAGTGAGTAAGCATGTGAAAGAGTATGAGCGCATATGCCAGTGTGTGCAGGCCTATATGTCTCTCTGTGTTTGTGCATGCTCATTGATCCCTCTCCATTTTCAGTGTGTGTCTGGGTGTGTTTGATGTTTGCCTCAAACAGCTGATAACTATCAGCACCGTTAAGCTGATTAAAGTTCACTGTGGCCAGGCTGCCTCATCTGCATGTTGGTTATCTCTCATTAGATTCATATCACATTCTGTCAGTGAGCAAGGCCTCGACTGGGACGTCTTCGCACTTTACCCTGTGCACCCGCACACACACACACACGCACACGCACGAGCACGCATGCACACACGCACACACACACACACACACACACACACACGCACACACACGCACACACACACACACACACACACACACACACCCACACAC
The DNA here is from genome assembly GCF_018296145.1 of Oncorhynchus tshawytscha. Taxonomy (NCBI): domain Eukaryota; kingdom Metazoa; phylum Chordata; class Actinopteri; order Salmoniformes; family Salmonidae; genus Oncorhynchus; species Oncorhynchus tshawytscha. The sequence goes on along the minus strand of NC_056440.1, from coordinate 45,018,132 downwards.
ACACACACACACACACACGCACACACGCACACACGCACACACGCACACACACACACACACGCACACACACACACACACACACACACACACACACACGCACACGCACACGCACGAGCACGCATGCACACACGCACACACACACACACACACACACACACACCATCACCCCTTATGCCACAGGCAAACAACAACACTAATGCGAGGAGCTCGCTAGTCAAGAACTTGAGGCTTCTCAGCTCGTGTCACCAACCGTCGTTGCTGTTGTCACGGCGACACATCATCTGGGTCTGTTCCCAAGGCTGTTCATGTCCCTGGTCTTATCAAGGTCATTAAACAGCATCTCTCTCTTTCATCTCATCTGCACCCTTTCATCTCATCTGTCTATCCCGGTAGAAAGGGAGTTGCAGGGCATAGATTCAATTCTCTGCTATCTGTGTGGATATCTGGCTGGCTGGCTGGCTCTGTCCAAGTATCTGATGCTATGCTACGTTATGTTACGCTATCAGAGGTAGTTACAAAACCTGCCCATTAATTCACCTTCTCTATGTGAGGAATGTAATCATATGTAATAGGGCCATATCGCTCTGTGCTGTGTTGTATGATGACCATTGTGTTGTATGATGAAGGGCCTGCCATGACGGTTGTATTAGACTGATCATCAAGTTGCCAAAACATTGGAGATCTGTATATAATCGAATCACATTTAAACCAAATCTGATCATGTCAAAGCATAATTGCTTTCATGAGGAACTGCATTTAATACAGAGCTGGTGCCGTTGGCGACGATTGTACATTGGCAGACGACATGTGATGCATATGATACCATCTGACCTTATGTATTGGTGGACGTCACACATATTGAACTCATTACACGGAAATGGCATAGATACACCATCAATCGTCCATGAAATGTATCCTGAAGACCAAGGGATGATATTTATTTACTTTAGTTACATGTTTTTTTCCCAGCTGGTGGATAGCAAACTAACATATTTAGCCATCAATGGAAATGTCATAGGCATTCAAAGTATAGCTAACGCAGTAACCCCTGGTCATCAACTCTCTGGCATCAATTAGCCACCTAATGGATTTATTATTTGTTTGTCTATTTGATGACTCAATAATGACATCCATATTGATACCGGACCAGTATAGTATAATAACTGACAGTATTTTATGGGAAGCAGGATTCCTCAGATGTCATATTGTTGAAAATAGAGGCTCACACACACACACACACACACACACACACACACACACATGCGCACACACACGCACACGCGCACACGGACACACACACACACACACACGCCCACACGAACGCGCACGTACACGCCCACACACACGGACACACACACGCACACGCGCACACGGACACACACACGCCACACGAACGCCACTCACGCACACACACGGACACACCCACACGCTCACGGACACACGCCCACTCACGCACGCACACGCCCACACGCACACGGACACACACACACACACACACACACACACACACACACACACACACACACACACACACACACATGGGTACCCTGGTTGCCTGTAGTCCATCCTAATGTGGGTCTTAGAGGAGAACAGAGCAGCCCTGTTTCCCAGCCTGCTGGTCCCTTGGCCTGGTCTGCTGACTCATGTTCCACCCCAGAGAGACCCACTGTCTGAGGGTTGAAGGGGCATGACTGGGTGGGTGTACTGGTGCAGGGAAGGGGGGAACAAAGCAAGGTGCACACTCTGATTCATCATTTCCCAGCAGACAGGATGAGGTGTGGAGGAACCGGGAGGGTTGTCATTATCATCAAGTGACCCACTCCAGTATCAGCCCCCCCCCCCCGCAATCATAACCTTAACCAATAGTAGGAAAAAGGCAAAACTGACCCAAGATAAGCATCTAGCACTTCACAGTGCCTTGCAGAAGTATTTTTTCCTATTTTGTTGCATTACAACCTGTAATTTAAATTGATTTTTATTTGGATTTCAAGTAATGGACATACACAAAATGGTGAAGTGAAATGAAAAACAATTACTTGTTTAAAAAAATTAAAAAATTAAAAAAATGAAAATTGGTGTTCACCCCCTTTGCTATGAAGCCCATAAATAAGATCTGGTGCATCCAATCAGCTTCAGAAGTCACATAATTTGTTAAATAAAGTCCACCTGTGTGCAATCTAAGTGTCACATGATCTCAGTATATATACACCTGTTCTGAAAGACCCTAGAGTCTGCACCACCACTACGCAAGGGGCACCACCAAGCAAAGGGGCCAAGAGGGGTGAATACTTTCGCAAGCCACTGGATATAGTGTCAGGACTATGCTACCGAAGACAACTCTTGTCTCTCACTTCTGTCAATAACCGCCTCACCCGTGGATGAACCAATACATCCACCTTATTTCTCAGTGAGAGAGAGGCCTGTCCCGCATTGAATGGGACCACATTACGTAGCTGGATCAACACTTGACTCTCCTCTTCCTTGTACACAATGTCATTAGAGGGCAGACGATAGATACGCATACCGTAGAGAGATCACAAGTTCAGACAGGACACCAATCTAGAGTAACAACCTGCCTCCTAGAGTTTGTTGCAGGGTGCTTGTCATATACACAAGACAAGGCTTATGCTTACTCACCAAAGACTGTTCTGTCGATGGCCCTCAAGCACGCTAAAATAAATATTTTTTATATTTATTTAGTTATTTTAAAAAAATAATCTTTTGTCGTTTTTGTAATTAAATGTATCATATTTTTGGGGGGGTTTATCATTATATTCAGTCAAGGTTAAGTTGACCAATGATATGTCACCATTCATTCCATGCAGTTTGTAGGCCTGTGCAGAAACTAGGACGTGTTCATACTGTATATATATACTACCGTTCAAAAATTTGGGGTCACTTAAAAATGTTCTTGTTTTTGAAAGAAAATCACATTTTTTGTCCATTAAAATAACATCAAATTGATGTTAACATTGTTAACGTTGTAACTGACTATTGTAGCTGGAATCAGCTGACTTTCAAGGGAATATCAACATAGGCGTACAGAGGCCCGTTATCAGCAACCATCACTCCTGTGTTCCAATGGCACGTTGTGTAAGCTAATCAAAGTTTATCATTTTAAACGGCTAATTGATTATTATGAAACCCCGTAGGTGGAAAAAATACTGAACCTTCATACTTAAGTAAAAGTAAAGACACCTTCATACAAAATCAGTCAAGTAAAAGGGAAAGTCACCAAGTAAAATACTACTTGAGGAAAAGTCTAAAAGTATTTCGTTTTAAATATACTTAAGTACCAAAAGTAAATGGAATTGCTCAAATATACTGAAGTACTAAAAGTAAAAGTATAAATCATTTCAAATTCCTTATATTGAGCAATACAGATGGCACTCTTTTGAATTGTTTTATTATTGACGGATAGCCAGGGGCACACTCCAACACCCAGACATAATTTACAAATCAAGCATTTGTGTATTGTGAGTCTGCCTGATCAGAGGCAGTAGGGATGACCAGGGATAAGTGCATGAATTGGACCATTTTCCTGTCGAAATGTAACAAGTACTTCTGGGTGTCAGGGAAAATGTATTGAGTAAAATGTACATTATTTTATTTAGGAATGTGGTGAAGTAAAAGTAAAAGTACAAATATATATATAAATAGTAAATTAAAGTGTAGATACCCCAAAAAACTACTTAAGAAGTACTTTAAAGTATTTTTACTTAAGTACTTTACACCATTGCATATACAGTGCCTTCGGAAAGTATTCAGACCCCTTGAACTTCTAAAAACTTGAGTAAAATTATTTTTTTCACCTAATCAATCTACACAGAATACCCCATAATGACAAAGTAAAACGTTTTTTATACATCTTTGTAAAGGAATATCACATTTACATACGCATTCAGACCCTTTAATTGGTACTTTGTTGAAGCACCTTTGGCAGCGATGACAGCCCCAAATCTTCTTGGGTATGACGCTACAAGCTTGGCACACCTGTATTTGGGGAGTTTATTCCATTCTTCTCTGCAGATCCTCTCAAGCTTTATCAGAATTGACGGGGAGTGTTGCTGCACAGCTATTTTCATGTCTCTCCAGAGATGTTCGATTGGGTTCAAGTCCGGGCTCTGGCTGGGCCACTCAAGGACATTGTTTCTCATGGTCTGAGAGTCTTTAGGTGCCTTTAGGCAAACTCCAAGTGGGCTGTAATGAGACTTTTACTGAGGAGTGGCTTCCGTCTGGCCACTCTACCATCAAGGCCTGATTGGTGGAGTGCTGCAGAGATGGTTGTCCTTCTGGAAGTTTCTCCCATCTCCACAGAGGAACTCTGGAGCTCTGTCAGAGTGACCATTGGGTTCTTGGTCACCTCCCTGACCATCACCCTTCTTCGGATAATTCCTTCAACCTCATGGCTTGGTTTTTGCTCTGTCATGCACAATGTCAATTGTGGGACCTTATATTGACAGGTGTGTGCCTTTCCAAATCATGTCCAATCAATTTAATTTACCACAGGTGGACTCCAATCAAGTTGTTAAAGCATCTCATGGATGATCAATGGAAACAGGATGCACCTGAGTTCAATTTCGAGTCTCATAGCAAAGGTTCTGAATGCTTGTGCAAATAGGTTTATTTTTTTATTTGCAAAAAAAATTAAAGACCTGTTTTTGCTTTTTCATTATGGGGTATTGTTAATAGATTGCTGATGATTTTTATTTTATTTAAGCAATTGTAGAATCAGGCTGTAACGTAACAAATTGTGGAAAAGGTCAATGGGTCTGAATACTTTATATTTTTTATATATATATATGTTCACTTGTCACAATGCAAAAGTACCACAACCACACATCAGGACTGAGAGCAGAAAGAGAGAGAATACATGGAAAAACTAAATCAACTTAACAACCATGCGTAGGAGTATAATGATATTAAAGCAGTGAGATGTACCTTATCTTTCACAGTTATCATGGAGGGTACACAGCTGGAAAGCGTGTCAAATGGATAGAGGCAGGTTCAGAAAAGTACACCTTTAGATTTAGAGAGAGAGAGAGCAGGCGATAAGGGTATTAGTGGCGAGGTGCAGAATAGCTAATTGGCTTTGAATAATTATCATGCTATGCTAAATATTTCCATATTCTCTCCCCAGTGTTGCTAATCATTTCCATGTCATTCTTTGCAGGATTTGGAGAGTTCGTGATAAGGAGAGAAAGGCTACCGATAGAAAATAGAAGAATAGCTCAAATATGAGCTTGGATGGTGCTGATGGTGCGGAGTTACAATGAGTCAGTTGGCCCGCACAATGAAGAATTCCATTGTGTTTTAGTTTACATATAACATCAGTATGATAAGTTATTAGTGTGATAACTTATAATACTTTAGTTACTAAGTAACTAACTTATCAATAATGGGTGTACATCTCCTGTTCTGTGGCATCATTAGTGCCGGCATGCCCTAGGAACTGAGATGTCTCTGTCTATTGGCCAGTGGCTGAGTTAGGGCTTCAACTCTGACCCACAGGCTAAATAAGCAGTGCAGGGCCACAGCACTGCTTTATTTACGAGCCACCACGACTTCAGATGTTTCTAAGTTAGCCTCGTTCGGCAGCCATGTAGACATACCGTCTGTCTGTGCCGCCCTGACCCCGTGGCCAGCACTGTGGGCCTCGGCTCAGTGACGCACGTGTCACATTAACACAAGAAAACAGGTCCGGCTGCTCAGCCATGTCACACTAAAGCTGTACCTCGCTGACTGTAGCTAGTCTGATTGACTGCCCAGTGAACTAACCATATTCATGTCTCTGCTTGACCGTCTTTCTAAGCTCACCTTCTCTATTATATTGTCTATTGTCTTTGTTTTGCTACTACCATCTTAGAAAAAAAAGGTGATCTAGAAACCTTTTTACCTGGAACCCAAAATGGTTCTAAATGGAGCCAAAAGGGTTCTCCTATGGGGACAGCCAAAGAACCATTATGGAACCCTTTTTTCGAAGCGTGTATTCTCCTTTATTGTCTTTGGTTCTATACTATTCTACTCTATTGTCTTCGATTCTATACTATTCCACTCTATGGTCTTCGATTCTATTCTGTTCTACCCTAACTTTATTCCACTCAACCCTGGTGCTATACTGACTGTACTTTAGTGAGCTTTTCTCCCTGGAAGTCACCTCCCATCCTTATATGGCATGGTTAACACACTGGTGGCACAGGGTAAATGAGCCAGTCGTTCATTGACAATTAAAGAGCGGGACTAGGAGGGGGTTCTGGAGCCTAGGGCGATGCAGTAGGTTTAGGGGGTAGATGGGGCGTAGGGGGGAGGAGGGAGGTGCTAGGGGAGTGTGGGGCCATGCTCGATATGCAGGAGCACAGATCTTGACAGTAGGGGGTCTCGGGTTGCACCTGAGTAGTGTTTTGTGTGCCTCCTAAGGGATGAATTGCATGCTTGTACATGCCTCCAGGTGAGCCGTTAGACGGAGTTAGAGAGAGGGAGACACCAGATCACATAAGCCTCACATCACAGGCCTGATGCATGCTTTGTTTATAACACAGCCAGCACCCCCAGGTGCAAACCTCAGGTCCCTGAGCACACATCCCCACAGGTACCATGCACTGTACTGCCCTGCTCTGCTCCACTCTACGTACCGTCACAAGCCTTCATCGCAACACCCCACTGACTCTGGGAGAGAAGAGGAGTCGATAGAAAGTCATTGTATGACACACCCAATCTACAGACACCAGCAGCGCCTTTCACATCGGTCTCCAACGTCTCCTACTTCTCTCTCTCCGCTGGAGCGAGAGACACTTGAATCCTCCTCCCCTCCTCTCCCACTGAGGCAAAGAACTGCCGCGGAGAAAGAGACATGGGGGAAGACACGAAGAAAGGAGAGAAAAGAGGGGAGAGCAGGAAGACGAAGACAAAGAGGGAGGGAGAAAGAGAGATTGAAGGGGAGGAAAAAAGTGTTTCGGCTCTTTTGAACGGGAGATGTACAGTCCCTCTCACTCCAACCTGCCTTTCTGGGTCACTGGAGACATTTAAACTGCACTTATAATTAACAGCTATTTTTAAACAGAGAGGGAGAAGTGGAGCGGTGGTGAGGTACAAAAGCATTAACATTGCCCCAGATTCTGCTATTGAATAGGACACATTACGGCAATATGCTGCCAGATCAAAGTAAGAGAGGAGAAAGGAGACAGGCCGATCAGTGGGGAGAAATTGTTCCCTTTATAATGGCACGAGAATAGGCCTCTTTTGGATCTGAAACTATTTAATAACTGCATTCATTGCGTCTCTGTGTCTGTCCAGTTCGTCTGTCTCTCTGTCCGTCTGCTGCGTGCATCCTCCTCCCTCTCGCTCCCTCTTCCTCTTCTCTCCCTCTCCTGCTCCCTCTTCCTCCTCCCCTCTCTCTCTCTCTCTCTCTCTCTCTCTCTCTCTCTCTCTCTCTCTCTCCTTCTCTTTCCCTCTCAAATACACAGCAGCAGTGGTGGACCCAGGGAGCCTATCGGTGGGCCAGCCAGAATGAAGATGTGATGTAGATAGCTGACACTCCGCAATGAAAGCCTAATAGAAGGTGAAGTGGTTATCAGAGGCATCCCTCAGGACCAATGTGCCTCACACCATCTTAGAGGCAGGCAGGAGGAGGGCAGGAGGCCTGCGCCATGCAGGATTATTCATACATTTACATGTGGATGCATTATTTCATTCATTAACACAGGCTAAGAAGCACGGCCGGGTGGGGTCTGGATAAAAGTGTCTGCTAATAGCATGACCGGTTCCTTTTTTTTTTTCTCCCCAGCTATCTCGGTCACTCTCGCTCCTTCCTGATCTCGGTGTGTTTCTCTCTCTCTCTCTCGCTCTCTTTTGCTCTCTCTCTCGCTCTGAAATGGCCTGAATGTGTGAGAGGATCTCATAGGGGGGGATGCTATAAATACATCTCCTCACATTCACGAGTAACCTCTGTGAAAGGGCACCTTTATTAAGCCGTTTACTCTTCCCGTTGTGTGTGTGTGCGTGTGCATGTGTGTGTGTGCATGTCTATATGTATGTTTGTGAGCATGCGTGCGTGTGCACGCATATACGTGTGCGTGTGTATTTGCGTGAGTGTACGTGTGTGTACATTAGTATGTGTATGTGTGCATTTGCCATATCTCCCCATTAGCCTCTGGTGCCCTGACCAGTATCCCCTCTCTCCCTCTCCTGCCTTCTTTAATGGGTAATTTAGTGATGCTGCCCTGACATCTAGCCTACTCCTTGTTTGTTGCCATGGATACAGAGCCCTAAGGATAGCTCCCTTGCTCCCTGGCCTTGCTATCTAATGCCATTGATGTCACCTGTTGGATGCTGGCTCGGCAAACAAATGCATTTCATTATCTCTCTCTGAGGGGGAATATATATTATTTATCACTAATATAGCATTTTTATAATCCTCTCAAATACACTGTTTCTGATGCACGGACCTAGGATAGTGTTGCATAAGATAGTGCTAGTGTTATATAACAATTTTATGTTTACATTTTCTGTTCTATTCATTATTTATGCCGGTGAAACAAGTGAAATCTCATCGTAAACACAATGTGGAATAAGTGGTTCCAATTTTTTATCAATATCGACGTGAGACGTTAAATATATATTAACCTAACTGTTATTAACATTCCCTTGAGTAACGATTTCCGCAATACAACTCCGCGGTAGGGTGTGATGTCATCTTCCGGCGACAGTGAGGAATAATGAACCCCACACTCTGTGCTCCCTATAGCCGTGTCAGTGTAATAGAAGGCAGTGTGCTCCCAAGGTCAACGATACGTGAGCGAATGACATTCTCCTGGAGGAGAAAAAAAGAGCAGGGACCCCTTGTTTATATCTCTTTTGATTTTGGTTTTATTGTCAGTGGATGGGGAAATAATAACTTGCTGTGGTCCATAGTGCGGCGCTATATTTTTCACCTGGGTTTATGGCCTGGATGGCTCTGTTATGACAATGGCAGGCCTGGCTGCAGACAGCCCCTCTGATAAATGAGGTGCTTTTGTTGTCCCAAAAAAGAAATCATAATTCCCCTCCTTCTATCGGAGCACACAGCACCAGCACTGCTGAAGATAGAAATGTGTGTAGGCGCTAGAGTACCTGGAGAAAGCAGATGATACGGTTTCGGGAGTGTATGTCTGGCAGGGGGTACAGTGCCTTGCAAAAGTATTCATCCCCCTTGGCGTTTTTCCTATTTTGTTGCATTACAACCTGTAATTTAAATTGATTTTTATTTGGATTTCATGTAATGGACGTACACAAAATAGTCCAAATTTGGTGAAGTGAAATGAAAAAAATTACTTGTTTAAAAAAATAATAATAATAATTTAAATGGAAAAGTGATGCTTGCATATGTATTCACCCCCTTTGCTATGAAGCCCCTAAATAAGATCTGGTGCAACCAATTACCTTCATAAATCACATAATTTGTTAAATAAAGTCCAACTGTGTGCAATCTAAGTGTCACATGATCTGTCACATGATCTCAGTATATATACACCTGTTCTGAAAGGCCCTAGAGTCTGCAACACCACTAAGCAAGGGGCACCACCAAGCAAGGGGCACAGTGAAGACCAAGGAGCTCTCCAAACGGGTCAAGGACAAAGTTGTGGAGAAGTACAGATCAGGGTTGGGTTACCAAAACATATTCAAAACTTTGAACATCCCACAGAGCACCAATAAATCCATTATTAAAAAATGGAAAGAATATGGCACCACAACAAACCTGCCAAGAGAGGGCCACCCACCAAAACTCACGGACCAGGCAAGGAGGCAACAAAGAGATCAAAGACAACCCTGAAGGAGCTGCAAAGCTCCACAGCGGAGATTGGAGTATCTGTCCACAGAGCTGGGCTTTATGGAAGAGTGGCCAGAAAAAAGCTTAAAGTAAAAAGTAAGCAAGTTTGGTTTTCGCCAAAAGGCAAGCGGGAGACTTCCCAAACATATGGAAGAAGGTACTCTGGTCAGATGAGACTAAAATGGAGCTTTTTGGTCATCAAGGAAAACGCTATGTCTGGC